>NC_055696.1:19267769-19485269 GCF_017639745.1 Melanotaenia boesemani | reverse complement strand
GGTTTCCTCAGTGATTCTCAGTGTGTGAAAAAGTACATACAGCCTAGAGAGGAATGAGAGCGCCATCGGTGCCCCAGGCAACGGGTGAAATCAGAGATAAAGGAGGAGGAGGAGGAGGAGGAGGAGGAGGAGGAGGAGGAAGATAGGTTGATTCACAGGAGGACAGATGGAAAAAGAGCAAGACAAGGGAGGCAGAGAATGAGAAGAGGAGGAGTAAAAAGGGGGGGATAGAGAAAAAAAGAAGCAGCAGGATTTGCATCACCATTGTGACCAGACTGTCAGTCGCATTTGATGGACATAAGAGAAGCTGATGAACCAAATGACTGTAAGATGAGCAGAGAGGCTGCAGAAAAGATAAATACCAGCATTTTTTTTCTAAACGTGTTCATGAGAGGCTGCAAAATATGAAACTCAATTAGTTCTAACTGGAAATGTAAAAGCTGCTTGTACGAACGGACGTTTTACCTTCATAACCAGAGACAGAAAGTTGTGGAAATAAACTGAGGAAGTAGAGATGAACAAAAACTGAACCAAAGGGAATTTGCAACATAACTGAATGATGACCTGTAGAGTCCAACAGACAAGAAACTTCCAGGATGGCAGAAAAGAGCAGAATCATTTGGCTGATGAGATGTGGGGGTCTCCAACTCCAGTCCTCGTGAGCTACTGTCCTGCAAGTTTTAAATGTCTCCTACTACAACACACCTCTGCACAAGCCTGTTAATGACCCAGTGATTTGAGTCCAGTGTGTTGCATCAGGGTAGAATCCAAAACCTGCAGGACAGTAGCTCACGAGACCGGAGTTGGAGTCAGGGTATAACACTAAGATATTAATCAGAGTGGTTTCTGAAACTCTGACTCTTTAGATTTGGGATTAAAAATTTGTAAAAGCTTAAAGATTAACAGTATAAAATTAAGGCTGCGGTTTCTGGCAAAATTAAAAAACAACAACAATAACAACAAAAAAACAAAGGGTTTTCGAGGAAAAATTCAAGAGGGAAAAAAAATGAACTTTTCCAAGCGACAAGCAAGGGCAAACAAACAGCAGCCAACCCTCAAACTCACAAGATTCTGTATGTTGTCTATTGGTGTCCACTTGACCTGATGAAAAATGAGCTAGTTTTACTTTTTATAAAATAATAAAAAGCAAAGAATTTGGCTCATCCTCTCTGAACTTCATTCATTCTCATGCCTGGCTCTTAGAGGCGTTTCCTTTGTTAGATTTTCCAGCTGCATTTTCCAGTCTGGCTGGTGACCAAGCTGCCCTACGATGAATTACTTTCCCCTGACAGAACAATTCAAGAAAACACAAACAGCCCTTTGACTGGGATAAAGCCTCCCTGTGGAGATTTAGTCACAGCCATCAGAGAGGGGGCACAGGGAAAAACTGAGAGCATGATGGAAGGGAAATTTTTCTGGCCTAGAAACACTTTGACATCCCAATGATGGGATGTGCGAAAACAAGAAGGTCTTTTGGTCCACTTCCCTACCACGGCCTTGACCTGGATAAGCAGGAAATGCATCACTGGGGTCAGCAGCAGTGCACTTTCTGCAACGTGAGCAGGATTAACTAAAGGCCTGTAAAGGAATTTAGATGAACCAGAGCAGGACAGGAAGCAAACAAATCCATAGAAAACAAAGACAACTGTTCTGCAGAGTGCTTATAAAGTCAATACATTAGTTCTGGGTTATTTCTATACATCCTGCAGCCAGAGGCAGAACGGACTGGGATGTGACCCACAGCTGCTACACCAACAGTGATGTACACCACAGAGATGACATCAATATATTTGAGTGTTCTTTGACTTATTTCGTTCTTTGTAATCAAACTGTATTGATCTTTGATTGATTTACTTGTTTTGATTTTTATTTGGGCACCTATTTTGTTGGGGTTTGGTGTAGAAGGCGGGACCCACGACAGACAAAAAAGGTCAAATTCCAATTTATGAGGGATTTATTAAAAACAGCTGAAAAAAAGATGGCTTCTTTACTATAGATCATTGTGCTGGTTTAAACAAACACTTTCACCATTATCTGATTGATTAAACCAATCCCATTTTCCAGAAGTAACATAAAACATGAATATTATGGAATATTATATTCTATGAGACTACATGGCAATACAATTTTGGCCAGATAACATAATAAATAAATAGCTTAAATTTTTAATCAAAAAATTTTAAATAAAAATACTCTGGTACACTAGTGTTTATAGGTGATTGAAGCATTTGCTTGCAAGACGTGAGGTGGTGCATTCAAGCCTCAATGTCCTTTTTTGTAGTCAATTTGTCTATAATCCACTAGAATTATGATATAGAATAAAATTTAAACTACAAAATACAATATGCTGATGGAAGAGAATTCTATGGTCCTTTTAAAGTCAGACAGCTTTCACTGACACTGGATTTCATCACAGCTGCCTGTTTTACACACTTTGGCCAGCAGGGCTTCGTGTGCACAAGAAATTAAACATTAAACATTTTCTGAACCAATTTGCTGGAAATCTTCAGTGCTTCATGAGCCTTCATCTGGCCATCACTACCCACAGGTGAGTACTGGGAAATCTATCAAAAGTAAGATGAGATCTACTGACCGTGAAGGTTGAAAAGGTACAAAAACCCAAACAACTAAATCTTGAATGAAGATCTGGTAACAGGTGATGGTAGATGAGATCAGAGACTAAAACTTCTTCCAGATGGTACGTAACAGATTTGGTTGTACTAGAAAACTACTGGAAAGCTTATGAACTGGCCACGGCTGAAGAGCAGATCCAGGCTTTAAAAAAGGCAGTGCTTAATAGTTACAGGTGAGCTGCATGTGCCATTAGATAAGCAACTGGAAGCCACACCCAGGAAGGCAGGAGCAGGGCACGAGATCCCACACAGGAATAATCCACAAAATCAGTTGTTTGCTACTGCATCCGTGATGGGTGTGGATGGTATATTTGTACATTTGCCATTTCAGTGGACATTAGAGAGTCATTCAAGAAACTGCTACTGTAGTGTTTGTGTGTGTGTGTATATTGTAATTAACAAATTTAACTACAGTGATAAACAGTAAAGGAAATGACCCAGCTGTGTTATTATGGAATATTTCCGAAGATATATATCAAAACAAATTAAATAAATAAGTAAAATATGATGAAGGAATGAAAAAGCAGGACTGAGAGGCTCAGGAAGTTGTTTATCCCAGCCGCTATAAGACTCCACAATAAATCATCTTCGTGTGCACTTTATTACTATTGATAGTAGCTTTTAACTTATTTTATTTACGATTGTCATGTTGTGATTTTATATGGTAGCGAGAGTGCTTGATTAAGCATGGCAAACATTGTATGCTGCTGGACACCTCAATCTTATCTTGTCACTGGAAGGAAGCAGGATAGGCACCAGGATGAAGAGCAGATGAAGAGCCAGGGGAGTAAAGGAAAAGGCAAATTTATTTGTATAACACAGTTCATGTACAAGACAATTCAAAGTGTTTTACATAAAACATTACAGCTGGGTGCAGAAAGCAATACATGTACATTAAAAAAAACAAAGATTAAAAGAAATAAAATTAAAAACAGAAAAAAAGCAAAAATAAAATTGATAAAATGCAAAAAATAAAGTTCCAGTGTGGGGAAAGACGGTGTTAAAACGTGATCAAGTTTAAAAATTCAAGCTTAAAAGAACCACATGAAGATTTTGACTTCTAAATAAAAACATGTGGAGCATAGAAGCTGAACGCAGCTTCTCCATGTCTGGTTCTGACTCTGGGAACTAATAAGAAACTGGAACCAGATGACCTGAGAGTTCTGGTAGGTTCATACTGGGTCAAGAGGTTACTGATGTATTTTGGTCCTAAACCATTCAGAGCTTTATAGACCAGCAGCAGAACTTTAAAGTCTATTCTCTGATGAACAGGCAGCCAGTGTAAAGACTGCAGGGCTGGACTGATGTGGTCCATTTTCTTGGTCTTAGTGAGGACTCGAGCATTAGAGCTCTGAATCAGCTGCAGGTGTCTAATTGATTTTTTAGGTAGAACATGTAAAAACACTGTTACAATAATCAAGCCAACTATAGATGAAAGTATGGACTAGCATTTACCAAGAACCTGTACGGGGCCTCGGTCTCCTGGTGACATTGTAATATATATCTGAGTGTCATCTGTGTAGCTATGGTAACTAGGGCTGCAACGATTAGTCGATGCTGTCGAAAATAGTCGACAATAAAAATAGTCAACAACAAATTTAGTGGAAAAAAAAAAACTTCAGAGTGAGACATCGTCTTCCTTTCTTATCTCTGCTGAGAGTTGCACATGAGCAATAAAGTCCGTCAGGGGAAAAATATGGCGACCAACCAGGGAACAAAACGGCGGCAGAGAACGTCAAAAGTCTGGGATAACTTCACGTTAAACGTATAAAATAAATACATGTGAAATTTGTAAATCTGACCTTGCATGCCAGAGAAGTATATCTGCAATGCTCGAACATTTAAAGAGGAGGCAGGTCGGACTTACATAACAACCTCATGCAAGATTTAAAAGCTTAAAGTGAAATAAGAGCCATTTAATAATTATGAGATACAATTATGGGATACGAATCCGTCATTTTAATAGTTGATGACTAATCGACTATCAGAATAGTCATTATTTGCAGCCCTAATGGTAACTAATTTTGTTTTTCTTTATGACCTGTGCCAGTGGGAGCATTTAGATGTTAAACAGAAGAGGTCCCAGGATGGAACCTTGGGGAACTCCACATGTAATTCTTGTCTGCTCAGATGTAAAGTTACATGTTGACACAAAGTACTTTCTGTTTTCTAAATAAGATTTAAACCATTCAGTTGTCCAGTCATGAGTAATATATTGTGGTCGACTGTATTGAATGCAGCATTGAGGCCCAGTATGACTAAGACTGACATTTTTCCATCGTCTGTATTCAAACATATGTCATTAATGACTTTGGTCAGAGCATCTCAGTGCTGTGGTGCTGTCTAAAACCTGACTGGGAGACATAGCAGTTCTGTTAAAAAGTCATTTAGCTGATGATAAACGGCTTTTTCAATTATCTTACTTAGAAAAGGAAGATTTGAGATCGGCCAGTAGTTGCTCATTTGTGTCTTGTCTAGATTGTCCCTTTTTAGCAGAGGCTTGATTACAGCTGTTTTTAGGAGCACTCGGAAGATGCCCGAAATTAAAGACAAGTTCACAATCTGCAACAGATCTGGCTCCAGAGTCTTTTAGACCTTTTTGATAAAACTTGTGGGCACAATGCCCAAACAGCAAGAGGAGTTAAGCTGACAAAAGATGTCGCACAGATCTTTGCTGTTAATGGAATTAAACAGTCACAGTGTTTAAATTGGTTTTCATGGACACAGTATGTCTCTTGAACCTGCTGCTGATGAACCACCTGCATGTCTGATATTCTAGATTTTGTCTGTGAAGAATTTGGCAAACTCATTGCAGGCCTTGGTGGAATAAAGTTCAGGTACTACCGACACAGGAGGGTTTGTTAACCTGTCAACAGCAGCGAATAAGGCCCGAGGATTAAGACAGATGATTATGTCAGAGAAATAGGACTTCCTTGCATTCCTCAGTTGTATTATAAGAGTGAACTTTCTCTTTATACATGTGTTAGGGAAAAACCTCAATGAATAACAGACTTAGATCTGAGAGGAGACACAGCTGTTTACTGCAACTGCAGGAGTTCACACAAGGTTTGGTCACTCAGATTGACAGACAATGTTGAACTGGCTTGTAGCTCAGGTCACATGGTTTATATAGCCCAACCCCCATGGGAACAGTCGTCTCTCCCTTCCTCTGGTGCCGGACGCCTGGAGTGAGGTTCACGTTGATCAACCATAGAAGAAGGCAAAAAAGTCCTTTGATGTGTTTTATGTCTGTACTCACTCCCAGGGGCACTAAAGATAACAGTGTCCAGTAAAACAGTTCTGATCACAATCAGATGATCACTAGCTGTGTATCTCAAAGATTTATTACAATATCATCAATAATCAATCTACAAGATTTTTCCATCAACATGTCATAATGAACCTGTAGTTTTGTTCTTCTCCATCTGCGCTCGGCTTTCTGACACTCCTTTTTCATTTTTTACCAGTGTGGAATTTCTCCATGGAGACTTTGTCCTTCCAGACACAACCTTCATCTTAACAGGAGCAATAGCATCCATAATAATTAACATTTTAGCATTAAAACTAGTGACAAGCTCATTGACTGAACCCCCTGATAGGGCGGGTGTTAAAGAGAAGACCGGCCCACATCACACACAGTAAATGGTAAATGGTCTGTATTTATATATCGCTTTACTGTACCTGGAATGATACCCAAAGCGCATTTACATTATACGTCACAATCACACACACATTCACACACTGATGCTGCAAGATGCCATGCAAGGCACTCAACCACGACCCATCAGGAGCAGTTTGGGGTTCGGTGTCTTGCTCGGGGACACCTCGACATGAGCTCGGACCTTGGAAAAGTCCAAACCCTTCGAATCCAGTAAATCTAGAGTGCTGAGTCAGCCCAAAGTTGTCCAGCCTGTTTTTTTTTTTGTTTTTTTTTAACATTTATTTAACCAAGAAGTCCCATTGAGATTAAAAACCTCTTTTGCAAGGAAGTCCTGGCCAAGAGGCAGCAAAAAGTATCAGTTACAACCAAAGTATTAATTACAACAATTAACTGTTAAAATAAACAATTAAAATTACTTAGAAATTATGAAAACAGTTATAGGTTAAAGAGGCTGTCTCAAGTGCTCTCAGTCTGGATTTAAAGTCATTCAATGAAATAAGTTCTGTTAATTTCCAGTCCTTTTGCATCATGTTCCATGTGGAAAGGGCAGAGAAGACAAAGGCCCTTTTTCCCCAGTTCAGTGTGGGCAAATGGTAAACAGAGTAACAAATTATTATTTGATCGCAAACCATACTAATCAACATTTCTCCGTGTGATTAGGTGTTGTTACTCAGGTCTTTAGTCCCTTTGTCCTGAGGGTTGTCTACATGGATGTTAAAGTCACCAACAATAATTACACAGTCAGACTCTCCACAGGTTATAGCTTGCAGTTCCCTAAACTCGTCATAAAATGCTGCGCAGTGTCCCGCAGGCCCGTAAATAATTAAACACATTTCTCTGAAATAGCCACGTATTCAAAAGAAGGAAAGCTTCCAAGAGATATGTGTTTACACTTAAATTATTCATTAAATAAAACCGCAACACCCTCCTCTCCCGTTCAGTCTGACCTCACTGATAAAACTAAAGGTGGGAGGAGTTGATTTGATAAGAGCAGCTGCTCTGTTATTTTGGTCTAATCAAGTTTCAGTTAAAACCATAAAATCAAGGTTGTGCTCAGTGATAAATTATTTATTAAAAATGTTTCCCTGCTAGGAGGAGGACCCTTTTCCAGGAGGCATGGTTTACTTTTTGGCTTTTTGGCTTTGCACCAAGACAGTTCCAGGGAAGGTTGTTACTCGATGATTTATTGTATTGGTAGTCATCTGTGGAGATGGAAGGCATCTTGCTGCTCGTTAGCTTAGTGTTAGCACCTTTCCAAGCTACTTAGCTTTAGTTGAGTGCTATTTGCAGGCTTCAGCTGTGTGTAGGCCACAAACATGGAGTGCTGAAGATAAAAGAACTGCGAAAAATGTTGCAGTTTCTATTAAAAAATGCTTTAGTCCCAGTGATTTATAGGTATTAGAAATTACTCTGGTTGGGTAAAAAAGGGAAAAAATCAGCAAAAAAATCAAAGGGCAAGAGCAGCAGCAAGCTAGTATATAAGGAAGCAGGAAGCATCTCTCAAGAGGGAGTACCCTTGCGCCCCAACTTAAAAAGACCTCAGAGAGCTGGTCCAGACTACCTGTACAAAGGTTTTACTGGGGATTTAACAAGCGTTAAAAAAAAAAACTTGAAAACTCTTTACACAGTAATTCTTTACTGAAGCACAAAGAGATGACTTGAACCCTTTGTTGGGCACATTATAATATTCTTACACTTTATTGGACATGCAAACTGTCTCTGCATGCAAATCCATGAAATCATAGCCAAACTGAGTTCTCCACACCAATCATGAAGGATCAGCCTACATCCCAGCTACTTCACTGAGATGAGTCTTCAGCACAAAAATTTGAAAAACTGTTAGTACTGACCCACTTACTACTGTATAACTTTTATTTTAGAATTAAGTTTTAAAGTCTTATAAAATCCTCCAATATTATAATAACACTTGTTTCTATGGTTGAAAATGTAAATTTCCAAATATTTCAATGAGCAACAACACCGAGCCAAAAGGCCGGAGGTCTGCAGCTCTCTGCAGGTCCCACCAAAGCATTTCTGTCCGACTGAGGTCTTGAGTCCGGCTGGACCACGTCAACACCTTGATGATTATTCTTTTTCAGTCATTCTAGACTCTGAACAAACATCTCCACTTTGGTCTGGTCTGTCCAAAAGACACTGGGTCTCATTTACTAATATCTTCTTACAAATCTTCAATTTGTAATTAAGAAGTTCTTTCTGAAAACTTTCTGTCAAACATGTTTTTAAATAGCAAAAATTGCTCATATGTTGAAGTTCAAGTTGGATATTCCTACATCTGGTCCTCCTCCACCTCCCCTCTCTATTGCTCCATTCGCGACCAGGTGCTCTAAACCTGTGTCCGAACCATGGATAATGTTACAATCCCCAGGTTCTTTTTAGCTTAATCATCTAATCAATCCTTCTAAGTCCTCATGTGTAGCGCTTTCACCTTCTTTTTGCCTCCTTGACAGCTCTCACCCCGCACTAATTATCCAAGTACTCCACTGCGTGGCTGGCCAGAAAAGGTCTAAAAGAAGAAAAAATAATGACATGGCCTCCTTGTTCACCTGATCTTAACCCCATAGAGAACCTGTGGTCCCTCATCAAATGTGAGATCTACAGGGAGGGAAAACAGTACACCTCTCTGAACAGTGTCTGGGAGGCTGTGGTTGCTGCTGCACACAATGTTGATCGTGAACAGATCAAGACACTGACAGAATCTATGGATGGCAGGCTTTTGAGTGTCCTCGCAAAGAAAGGTGGTTATATTTGTCACTGATTTGTTTTTGTTTTGTTTTTGAATGCCAGAAATGTATATTTGTAAATTTTGAGTTGTCATATTGGTTTCTCTGGTGAAAATAAATAAGTGAAATGGATATATATTTGGTTTTTGTTAGGTTGCCTAATAATTATGCACAGTAATAGTCACCTGCACACACAGATATCCTCCTAAGATACTAAAACAAAAAAAAAAAAACACTCCGACTTCCAAAAATATTCAGCTTTGATATTTATGAGTCTTTTGTGTTCATTGCAAACATAGTAGTTGCTCTATAATAAAATTAATCCTCAAAAATACAATTTGCCTAATAACACCCTGTAGTTCCGGTCTTATTTGTGGGATCAGTCTTTCTGTGTTCATCTTGAGTATTCCTCAGCTGTAGCCCCTCTCAGTTATGGGATTCCACAAGAGTCCATTTAGGGTCCACTACTCTTGTCCTTGTATATGCTATTTTTCAGAAGCACAATATTGCCTACCATTGCTTTACAGATGAAGTTATGTCCCCTAAATTCGCAGAGAGATTCTCTTACTAATCTGCTTAGTTGCTTGAGTGATCTGCAAGTGTGGATGGATTTAAACTTCCTCTACTTAAATTAGGAGAAAACTGAAATTTTTTGGAAGTTCTGAGCTTCTGAACGGTGCTGTAAGTGTTCTTTGTCTGCTTCCCTCACACTGTCGAACCTTTATAAAAACTCTTGGTGTGATCATCTCTGTTAACGTCCACTGGCAAGTCAGTTCTGTAGTAAAAAGTGTTTTCTTTCATTTGAGGCTGCTTGGCAAGATAAAGCCCTAAACATGACCTAGAAAATAATCCTCCACCTGCTCATCATGTCACGCTTAGATTACTGCAAGTCCCCGTATTATAGCCTTGATCAGTCATCTTTGCACAGATTGCAGCTCGCTCAAATCGCTGCTGCTCGGTTGCTTACAGGGAGGAGGCGACGTGATCACATTACCCTGTGCTACTACTTCGCATTGGCTTTCCATTAGTTTTAGGACTCTATTTTTAAAGCCTTAAATGGTGTAGGTCTCCTTTTTCTGTCAGAGCTGCTGCACCAGCATGCTCCAGCCAGGGCTCTGAGGTCCTCCTCACAGCTTCTTCTAAAGGTCCCATCTTCTACACTCAAATTCAGGGGTGATAGAGCTTTTTCAGTTTCCCCTCCAAAGCTTGCCACTTCACATAAAAGCTGTCCAGTCTGGTTCTGGTTTTAAGTCCTTGCTCAAGACTCACTTCTTTGCACTGGCTTTTGAACACAATTGAGCTTGACATTTACTTGCTTTTACTTTTTATTCCAGTTTTATCATATTTGTTTTTATTGATTTTTATTGTTTATTGTTTTACTGTATAGAGTTTTCTTCTTCTTTTTTTTTTTACTGTATACTGTTTTATTTTGTAGTTTTGTTGTTAAGCACTTTGGGCACCCTGTGTTGCAGTAAATGTGCTATATAAATAAACTTGAACTTTCAAAATGTAACAGAAACATGATTGTAATTTTATTATATTTTAATGAATTGAACAACAGAAGACAACAAATACTGATTTTGTAGAAACATGTCAGAACTTGAATGCTTGTGAGATTGTTTGTAGTAGTTTTTCTTACTTAAGAACAAATCCAACATACAAAGATTTTCATGACTGCCACAATTTTGGCAAAAAGTTCACATCTTAACTGAGGCCTGTAGAGTCCGAGGCGTAGGGTTAGTGTTAGTTGCGTTCCTTCCAGTTCCTCAGGCATTGTACGATCTGATCCTGGGCTAAACTTGCTAGGACATCCACTCCTGGGAAGGTTGGCAGCTTCTCCGAATGTTTTCTACTTGTCAGTAATCGTCCTCTCTGTAGAAATTTGTGTCAGCTGTGATATTTAAAATTTTCCTGCATTGTGGGGTCCCCCAGGGCTCATTTTTGGGGCCACAACGTTTTTTTTTTATATCTGCTTCCCCTGGATTCCATTTCTGGACAGAATAAGCTTCTATTTCTAAGACAATGACAGTCTGAAAGGAAAGGACTCCATCCTTTCGTAAATGGTTCTAAATTTCTGCATTTTATAGGTTTTGTTCTTTGCTTTGCTTTTATCACGGCTTGATTGCTTTTGTTCAAATATTTTATAAATATTGTCTCTAAATAGTTTGGAAATTACCTTATGACCATTCCCATATTGATGGGCAGCAACAGTTGCTTCTCTAAGATGTCTAAGATGTCTTTCCTCCTTGGCATTTTGCTGCTTTTATAGAAAAGTTCATACTGATGATAATGATCAATTAATCAGTGCATTAATTAGCAGCACCTAATTGTTATTTACCCTCTTCACACGATGTTTACACATTTTATCATTTTATATTTACCACCTTTTAGGAACTGGAAAGGACAATGTGATTTAAGAAACTTAAAAAACAAGATGTATTTACTGCTAGAAGACCGCATGTTTGTTAGAGCAGCTTTGCATGTCAGAACATCTGTATTGGCTAATTTTATCAATATATTAATAAACTGTTTACAACCTCCTACAGCAAAAGAAAGGTTTTTAAATACTAATATTGTTCCCACTGTGTGTAGCATTTATCGGGTTGAATTTATATATTTTTTTACTTTTAAAGTTTGATGAAAATGGAAAAATAAAAATCAATAAAAGGGTTTTATACTGATTTGTCTTGTTTTGTTTTTCTTGTGTTTATGTGTCTGCACTCATAAAGCATGTTTCCTCTGTTTATCCACAACTCAGTGCATCTCTGCCACAAACATCCTCACATGTTTCCTGATGTTTCCTCCACAACACAGGCAAAGTGATGGTTATTTGCATTTCTCATCAAAAACCAACTTATATTACTCACTTTTAAACTGAACTGGGGTAAAGCTGCAACATGGCTGCGGAGACACGTCTCCCATCCTGGTATGAAGCTATATAACCAGTCATCATGCAGTCATCATCCAGTCATCAGCTGCACAATAATTACTCAGTAAATGCTGCAGTCTGCAAACTTTTCAGACTAACAACTCATGAACCACAAAAGCAGAAACACATAAAAAAAATTAAACCAACAATAATCTTAAGAAAGTTCCTGTTTTAGAGCCAGAAACAGAAAATATTTATAAACTTAACTGTGAAATATGCCCTTGATTAAAGCGGCTTTCTGTGCTGGAAAGAGTGAAAAGCATCCTGAGTTGGAATCTGTCTAAACACGGCTAAAAGAAACCAAGAAGATTTCTGTGATGGATTCCTGGGAAAAAACACAAAGAGGTCTCTGGAGAGAACAGCTGCATTCACTTGGCTTTGACTGAAGGAACCAGCTGCCTGCATCCTCTCATGATATCATTGATCATCTGACTGTGTTTTAATGTTTGCTACATTAGTCAGTTATGTCAGGTTAGAGAAAATACTTTGACCAACAAATAGAAAAGAGAAAACACAACTTTTTTTTTTTTTTAATATTTTATCTGCAGTGGTTTATCAGCAGTGCTAAAGAAAATGTATTAACACCTTAAACATTACCCAAAGCTCAAAAGGTAGTATGCATGTTTTAATAATTTTATGCAGAAGCAACCATCCAGTAGAATTCCTCTGCAATATGGCCACCTTCCCAACATAGTATGCAGATTTTTTTGGATGGTCAAATTCTCTAGACAGTTCTCCTCTGTCACAGTGCGCCCGTTACAAACAACAACCATTAAAACAGCTTTGCAGCTTAAAGTCGAGGCTGTCCAAACACAAAAATGGTAAGAGTCTAAACCCAAAGTGTTTAATAAAATGGTTTCAGATGTCTGCGTTTTGTTGCCACAAGATGTATGAATGGATTTTAGTACAAGCATCATGGATTCACTGAGTGTAAAAGCATCTAACACAAAGGAGGAGAGTTTCCACCAACGGTGCGGGTCGGGACGGTTAGGGTGTGGATTTGGTTTGTAAACTGTAATCTCATAAGCACTTTGGGACGGCCTTGTTAATAATACCTCTCATGTGTTTATTTATTGATTTTTGTCGTTTGGTGGTGTACTGTTGCTCAGAAACACAGTTACTCAAACAACACTTCACACACTGGCAATGGTTACATGATGTTTTTTAATTTGGAATTAATTATTCAGAATTAAAACATTCAGAATTAAAGTATTCTCCCTCATGTTTACATGGAAATAGTAATTCCAAATTGAGGTTTACATGGAAAACACATTTAATTGCCTTTATTCAATTCCACTTAAAATCTGGGGGTTGGGAAGGGTCCTGATTGGATAGGGGGCAGACATGATGTATTTACATTTACCGCAAGTAAACAAACTTTAGTTCCTGTTTCTTTTATTTTCAGGTACAAAATGGAAGACCACATAATAAGTACCATTTATTTACTTCTGAATAATTAATACAGAATTAAAAAACATCATGTAACCGTGGCCATTCTAGTTTTGAAGCAGCGGCTTGGCACCAGCAATCTACTTCCTGCTTTGCTGCCGTGCGGACGCTTCCTGCTTTGCTCTCCTTTCTGCTTGCATTTTTCTTCTTTTTTTCTTCTTTTTTCTTATCTTTACCGGCAAGAAATTTAGGAACAAGGACTCCTGGTCACTTATACATCACTGGAACAAATATATTTTTTGATAAATTTAGTTGATTGCCATCGGAGAACTAGTGGAATGATGTCTCCTAACCCTGCAGTATCAGTGAGCTGCACTGAGTGTGAGCAACTTCCTTTGAGGATAACACAGCCGGAGAAGGGGATTGAAACACTGCAAGACATTTGTGTGAATGTAGTAGCTTCTGTACAAGCTACTGAGTTGTCAAATGGATTGAGTCAAATCTTCATACGTGAAGGCATGTCGAATGTGGAGCCTCCCGCTACAGACCTGGCTGATACACTTCCCTGGATGTGTTCAAATGAAATTGGAATAGCTGAGGAAAATCCCAAACCGGACCATCAGACTGATCTCTCCTTCTGGAACAGTGTTGGTGCCAGACCAAAGTCATCAACCCCGGCCAGAACCTGGTCTGATGTTGTTAGTCGCAGAGGTAAATCCAGCAGGAAATTTAAAGCTCCAGCACTAACTCCACCACCTGAAGTCTCACTGCATAATAAATATGATGAGTTGAGTCATATTAAAATGAATGATGATGAATGTAATGCAAGGATATATCAAAATTCAAGAAATAGCCCTAAAACTCAGCCCAGGGCTAACCAGAACAGGAGGAGAGGCCAAAATTCCACTAACAGGAGGACTAGAGAAGCTATCGGCGCCTCCACACAAAAACAAATAGACACAATTCTGATTGGGGACTCCATAACACAGCATGTGAGGATGGCAAAGACGGAAAATTTAACACTTTTTGATACATCAGTCAGGGAACTGACAGAGATGTTGCCGACCATTCTGTCTTCACATCCAGATGGTATGAAGATTATTGTCCACACAGGGTCTTTTGATATTCTGAGGAGGAAAACTGGCTCCGAGATCCTGAAGAAAGACTTTTCTCTGCTGTTGGAGAGACTGTGTCAATTGGGAGCACACCATGTTTACATTTCAGGACCCATTCCTACAGCGGGTAAAGGAATTGAACTTTTCAGTAGACTTCTTGGCCTGAACACATGGTTCACCCATGGGATAATGTTCATTGATAACTTCAATATCTTTTGGAACTGTAAGGAGCGATTCAGACCTGATGGTGTGCATCCAAATCTAACTGGATGCAGATTTTTTGGTGTACACTTGCGTCATGCTGTTGGGACGGCAAACCCAAACATGAGTGTACAGATAAGAGCGAATGACACAGCAGAGAAGCGATCAACTCCCAGCTCTCCCACCTCACCAGACCCTCTTCTCCACATCACCCAAGGTCTTCAAAGGATGTCTCTATCCAGGCCTGAACCCCAGCGACCACCATCTACCGAGAAATACAGGGCTCCCCCTCCTCCCCCTCCTCATCCTCCTATTAGATCATCTGTCCTGACCGAGCAGGGCACAGGAGGGAGGTGCAGGAGGTTCCCAGAGCAGCAGAATTCACAACAAAGATAACATGCCATGATGCGTTCAGGGTCCTTGCTGTAGTTTTGCTACTACTGACAGCTGTTCTGAGATCAAGCCTGGACCCAGTAGGATTCCTGTGTTAGTAAAATAAGGAATCGAACACGGTCAGCTTGTGGGGTGAATCGATCTAATCTGTTAACTGTACCTTGTATAACTCAGAATACAACAGAGACCAGTGTAAACTTCATAAAGATAGCTGTACTTAATGTTAGATCTCTGTCCAACAAGTCACTGTTAGTTAATGACTTCATCATTTCTCACAGTTTAGATTTTCTTTTTCTGACAGAAACGTGGTTAACAGAAGACACAAGTGCTACAGTTCTTAATGAAGAAGTACCCCCTTATTTTAGTTTTATGAATAAATGTCGAAACAGGAGGAAAGGGGGAGGAGAAGCTGCCTTATTTAAAGATTCATTCCAGAGATTTCATTTGCTGATTTTACTTCTTTTGAATATCTTAGTTTTATTTTAGAGGGCATTCCTAAAATCCTATTTCTAATCATCTACAGACGTCCAGGACACTGTGCAAATTTTATTGATGAATTTTCTGAATTATTGTCGGCTACCTCCACTGATTTTAACCATTTCATCATAACTGGGGATTTTAACATTCACATAGATAACATGACGGAGGGTAACGTCAAGGAACTTTCTTCTATATTGGACATGTTTGGTTTGTGTCAACATGTAAAACAACCGACCCACATTCGAGGTCACATTCTGGATCTGGTTATTTCAAAGGGTGTTGATATGTCTTCTGTTGTGGTCACTGACTTGGCCATTTCTGACCATTTTTTTATTTTGTTTGATTTAATGATCACTCAGAATGTCCAACCAACCTGCTCCTCTGTTAGGAAGAGGTACATTAATGAACTAACAAGTGCTAAGTTTGTGGAGGCCATAGCTATGTTACTAACAACCAGTGCAGAGTCAGTTGATGGACTCCTGGATCATTTCAATCAGAAAATCTTGAATGTAATGGATGCTGTTGCACAGATAAGAATCAAGAGCAACTTGAGCAAACAGAAAACACCATGGAAAAACACCACTGTGGTTACCAGCCTAAAAAGAGAATGCAGAAAAACTGAGCGGAAATGGTGGAAAAATAAACTTCAAATTCACTATGAGCTGTACAAACAAAGCCTGCGAAACTATAACAATGAGCTGTGCAAGGCCAGAGAGCTGCATTTATCTGAAATGATTAACAGGGATGTCAACAATTCTCGCACTCTGTTTGCTATGATTGAAAAACTTACAAATCCTCCTATACAGACAAGCCCTGAGCTCCTTTCCACTGAGAAATGCAACCAATTTGCCAACTTTTTTAGCCAAAAAATTAAAACAATTAGGCAAAATATTAATTCCACACAGTCAAACAAGAAAATTAGTCCGTGTCTAAAACCCGGAAATAATTCTGATGTCATGTCACAATTTAAAATGGTGAATTTAAAAGTCCTACAAAAAACAGTTTGGCATTTGAAATCAACAACATGCACTCTGGACATGATACCATCCAACTTTTTAAAAACAGTTTTTACCTCAGTAGAAAGTGATCTCCTACTGATAGTTAACAGCTCACTGGCATCAGGCATTTTTCCCAAATCACTAAAGATAGCTGCTATTAAGCCACTCCTAAAGAAAAGGACTCTAGACACCTCTATAATGAACAACTATAGACCTGTCTCTAACCTCTCTTTTATTTCCAAGATTATTGAAAAAGTTGTATTTCATCAGCTTATTGACTTTTTAAATGAAAGTGGAAATCTTGATAAATTTCAGTCCGGCTTCCGACCTCATCACAGCACTGACACAGCTCTGGTCAAAGTGTTGAATGACATTAGGTTGAATACTGATTCTGGTCAAGTATCAGTCCTGGTTCTGTTGGATCTCAGTGCTGCGTTTGATACTGTAGATCACAGAATCCTGTTGCACAGGCTGGAAAACTGGGTTGGACTTTCTGGAGCAGTCCTTAACTGGTTCAGGTCCTATTTAGAAGGCCAGAGTTATTTTGTTACGATCCGCAGCTATGAATCCGAGCGAGTGGCCATGACTTGTGGAGTCCCCCAGGGGTCAGTCCTTGGACCTCCTCTGTTCAACTTGTATATGTTCCCTTTGGGTAAAATATTACAGAACTATAGCATTAGTTATCAAAGTTATGCAGATGATACACAACTTTATGTGTCTCTGTCACCAGATGACTGCAGTCCAACAGACTTAATGTGTCAGTGTCTGGAGCAAATAAACACCTGGATGAGGGAGAATTTCCTACAATTAAATGAAGACAAAACTGAGATTATTCTGTTTGGTAGCAAAGAGATGAGGGTCAGCATTGGCAAACACCTGGAGACTCGGGCTCTTAAAATCACTGACCAAGTTCGTAACCTTGGAGTGTTGATAGACTCAGATCTGACTTTCAGCAGCCACATCAAAGCTGTCACTAAGACAGCTTTTTACCAGCTCAGAAACATCAACAGAATTAAAAGTTTAGTCTCCCAGAAAGACCAAGAGAAACCCATCCATGCATTCATCTCCAGTAGGCTGGATTACTGTAATGGTCTTTTCACAGGACTTCCTAAAAAGAGCATTAAACATCTGCAGCTCATCCAGAACGCTGCTGCTAGAGTTTTAACCAGGACTAAGAGATCTGAACACATCACACCAGTTTTGAAATCTTTACACTGGCTTCCAGTCAGTCACAGAATAGATTTTAAAACCCTTCTGATTGTTTACAAATCCCAGAATGGTTTAGGCCCAGAATACATCTGTGATATGTTCAGAGAATATAAACCTAGCAGAGCTCCTAGTCCAGACCAGAGTCCAGACTAAACATGGAGAAGCAGCATTTAGCTGTTATGCTGCAAACAAGTGGAACAAACTGCCAGTGGAGATTAAACTTTCACCAAATGTAGACATTTTTAAATCCAGGTTAAAAACATTTCTTTTCTCATGCGCCTATGCATGAAATCTGCATGGTAACTTTTTTAACTTATCTTGCTTTTAATCATTTTAATGTAATTTATTATTTTATTGTGAATATGTGTTGATGCCTTTTACTATTCTAAATATCTGTAATGTCTTTGTTTCATGTAAAGCACTTTGAATTGTCCTGTACATGAAATGTGCTATACAAATAAACTTCCTTGCCTTGCCTTTGCCTTACTTCACTTTGGTCGGCTGAGGAGGAGAAGGAAGGTAGAGTACCGTATCGTCATGGCGACAGGACAAGGGAATGAGCGTGCTCAGAATGACCGGAATTAAAGGGGTAGTGCACCCAAAAGTGTGTGTTTTTGAGCTGTAAACAACACAGTATTATGTAATTGTAGGGCTGGGTTAAAAAAATTAATTGATTTTAATCAATTCAAATTAAATAAATCCAATATCGATTCATAAAACTTGGAGATCGATTTTTAATATGTCCTCATTTCCAGTAACATGATCCTACTCTTGCGTGACTCACCGAGGCTCGGCGAGATCTTAGCATATATACACACACACACACCACTGGTTTCCTGTGTTGCCTCTATCCAAAATTACCTTCTCTTGCAGAGATAATGTCAAGTTTAGATATTTTCCAGTGTGGATTACATCCATCTATAAAGTCTTTTGCAATGTATTACCGGCGCTCACATTAGCAAGTAACGCAGCACTTACATTAGCAGCTAATGCTAATGGGGCCATCACTTAGAACAACAGGAAGTGATGTCACCACACATGTAGAGTAAAATAAACTTAAACTTACCAGTACATATCTTACGAAACACACCGATATTTGTCCTCTGCTTTTAAAACTGTGGGCCGCCATTCACTGGTACCCAGAGAGCAATTGGTGGGGTTGAGGGCCTTACTCAGGAGCTCACAGCCTGGGTTCTCCAGACCAAAGCCCACCTTTGTAACCACAAGGCTACAGGCAACAAACAGAAACTGGTCTAATGCTTTTTATCTGATTTATATGACGGCATGTCATAGCTGCTCTCTGTGTACACGGCAGGCAGCACACACACATGTGCGTGCACACACAGGTTTTGTTCAGAGTGCACATATCAGAAAACACGACAACCAGCTGGAAATCAGACAGAAATATGAGACTTTTTTTAATTCTCACAGGCAGGAGGAGATGGAAGCATCTCGCTCCCACGAGGAGCAGATTTCTCCTCCTCTGGTGTTACGGCAATAGTGTCACGTTCATCATGGCAACGCACAGCTGAACAAACTGAATCTACGTCATTGTAGCAATTTCTGAGTCGTATTACAGCTTTAAATGGATCCAGTATTCTTTGTAGGTCTTATTAACATCAGCACATTATCTTGAGATCTGAACTTTAAGAATATTTAGAGCAACTCCACTGAATAAAACACTTTCATCAGGACATTTAAAATGTTTAACTTTGTTTTCTGTCCTGTGGGTTTTTTTGTTTTTCCATCACAGCATTTCTGGCTCCGAATCTGGGGAAATACTGTATTGTTATTGTACTTCAGAAATTAATGTAGATGTGTCAGATCAGATTATTACAGATTATTATTGATAGTCAATTAAATGCACTCAGTGTTTTTTTTTAAGTTATCTGAAAATGTATTCAAGAAAAACATGTGGTGTAACATAGTTAGCTGTAAATGAATTGAATTGAATTTAATCAAAATCAAATTGAAATAGGTTGTTGTGAATCAAATCGCATCGATTCAGGAAATTACTGACGACACCCAGCCCTACTTAATTGTGATGAAAACCACATATACTGTTAAAAACCGGGATTTTGTGGTTAAAAATAGCTCATAATGCCCTCTACAGGGAATAACCAGGTTTTGTTCTTCGTGATGTAGAGCCGTACTGGTGCTTCTCTACGTCACAAGAAATTTTAAAAACCCCACAGTGAAGTGTTCCGGGCATGTCCCACAGGGAGGAGGCCCTGGGGAAGACCCAGGACACGCTGGACAGACTACATCTCTCGGCTGGCCTGGGAACGCCTCGAGATCCCCCTGGATGAGCTGGTGAATGTGGCCGGGGAGAGAGAAGTCTGGGTTTCCCTGCTTAAGCAGCTTCCCCCGCAACTCAACAACGGATAGGCGGCTACTGTCATCTTTTTGTTGCAGTCAATTATGGTACTAACCTTCATTTTCTGGATCTGACATGTACAAACCAGAAAATGGTTTGTACATGTACTGCTGGATTTAACCCTCAAGAAGGCCATGCATGACACCTATTTAAAGACTGCTTTCTTGCATATTCATGGGTGGATAGTATATTTGGCACTTAAAATAATAAGCACTTCATTGGACATTAATAAGGGGCCGTCCCCACGATGCCGAATTGCAGTAAAACTGCAAAAGTATTTTTGCAATTCACCGTTTCATTCACACAAAACCAGGGATTAGCCTAGATGAAACCAGGTACCAAGGTGGATTGGTTTGAAACCTCCACCGTCTGTGGCACTTTGAGGACAGCAAAACCGCACAACCGGAGGATATGACATCAATGTGATGAACCAGCGCCAAACAATAATGGCGCATGCGCTACGTCTTGTTCTACCTCTGGAGTGTTACTCTTTAATCATTGTAGCGCCCTCACAGTCTTGTAGTATGTACTACAGCAGTTTCATTGGGATGGTGAAGCCTTTCTCCTAGTTTTCGCCACAATTTTTACACCTGAACTGGCTTCGGTGCCGTTTGGACATTGCCTAAGTCATCCAATACACTGCTACTCATTATACATATAAAAAAAAAGAAACAACATTGTCTCAATGATAAATAATATAGTTATATTTTTTATAGAATATTTATATTAAATACATATGACAACTTATTATTTTATAATTACTTTATAGATCAGATAAAAATAAATAAACTAAATAAAAAGTTACAAAATCTGTATACATGTCTGTAAAAGTAAAATATAGTATGTGAGAAAAACTTGTCTCATGTTGATGATTCTTTCACCAACATGCACTTTCCACTGGGGCGCAGTCAAAAATAACCAGTGCACTTCCTCTTTTTAAAAATAAGTTATAAATGTGCATCATCATCATTATCTGGAAAACAAGCTGGTAATTTGCTAAAAGCATTAATATAATTGTGTGGAGCGACTTTTCATGCACATCAGGAGCGTGAACCACCTGTAGCTGTGGTCCAAATGTAAAGGTAAAGCTGGTATCAATGCCACAATGCAGAGCTTCACACAGACGGCGGTGTCACCCAGTATCTGCTTAAAATGTCACCCTAAATCCCATGCCTTCACACACACACATGCAAACACAACATGATGTCACAGGCAGATTTATGTCCACACACACATTTGTCTGGCTGTATTTGTGGGGATATTCAAGACTATTAGAACCCCCGCCTGGACCTGAATTATTGAAGGTCTAACAGAAAGTCTGCATCACTTCTTCTAAATCCTAAAGTCTGGAAGCCAGACTGGTCCTCACAAAAACATAAAGTCAGCAGGGATGTGTGTGCAGACTTATGGAGGCAGGAAATACATGATTAAAAGGCAAGAGTGTGTTTTAATCTGTGTGGGTGGAGTAAGAGAGAATTAGATGGTTATGCAGCAGCCCACAATCAAACCATGGAGTGGCCGATTGGTTAGCTGCAGCATGATATTTATGCCTAATCCCTGCAGAGAGCACAATCCAGCTGCATGGCAGAAAATTATACTCCGTCACTGAATGGGAACACTAATGTAGCAGACCTCAGTAGGAGCACAGAAACTGGGTCCTGGTTATTGATTACTGCAGGCTGATATCTAAAAATAATTTCTCCACCAGTAATGTGACCTTCATCACTCTCCTTATCAGACAAGTTTGTCTATATGTGGTTTAAAACCATCATCCAGTAACTTTGGAGACAACATGCAGGAAACTCTTGGCAAACTTCATGAGCACACCGAGTGTAAAAGCAGCGAGAGGAGCTAAGAGTACTCTCAGAAACACATTTATTCATGTAAATAGCCATAGTTTGCTTTTACCAACCCCCTATTCATGTGTACAAATACTCAAAAACCAGATTATCTTTCTTGCTAACACAGAAAATTACTGCCTTTAAAAAATCAGCTACTAGCTTCATGTTTGATACATGTGTTTACCGACATCTGAGCCATGACATCAGGTCTTCTATGTCCATGGTGTTGGGCACGTATTCTCTTAGTTGAACCTGTGTGATTTCCTACAGCTGGAGGTGTGTTAATCCAGTGAAACAAACACAACACCTGCAGCAGCTGTTACTACTCTTGAAGGTGACTCATCACTTTTTACCAAAGGAACATATTTAAATTCAGTTCAAATTTTATTCAAATAGCATTTTAAATGCAAGAGCAGCACAAAGAGTTTTACACAATAAAAACAAGTGTTTGCATACTGAACTATATTAAACAAAAACTATGTAAACACACCGATGCCACTCTTTTACCCACACACACACACACGTCTTATAACTGGATATTAATAGAAAAATAAACATCTGGCCTGATGCTGCACATTTTTGCCAACACTCTCAATGAATAAAGATGGTTTGATTTTTTTACTTTAAAAAACTTCAAAAATCAACCAATGATGATGCTAAGAGCTTAACGGTGAGGACGTTACCTTGTAGCCCATGATGAGTGTCTTGTTGCTTAGAAATGGGCTGCAGCTTTCAGGTTTCCCCTCATCTCCTCTGTGGAGGGAGACATAAATACATTTTCATATTCTGTTTTGGCTTTTTTGTTTTTGTGTTTCAACATCTCAAATTTATTAAAGTCCTGATCTGAAACAAACAGACTGGAAAATTAGGTGAACATTTATACAGACTTCCAAAAAAGGTTGGAAATTTTGGAAAATAACCAAACACCAACCTTGTCAGAGGAGGAAGTGAGACACTTTCTTTGTTGGTTTCAGTTCAGACTACTTTTGAGTTCTTCCCCCTTTTCTGTTTTGCATGCTTGAGAAAGTTCTTTGAGTTTCTGTCTGGTTTAGTAATCAGTTAGTTTAATACAGTTGTGTCACTTTGACCTCTTTTCTTTATCTGTTTGCTTTTGAACCCATTTTTTTGGGTAAATAAAAGCCCATTTCTGAATTTAGCCTGTGCCTGTTTGCCCTTCCACTGCTTGGTCCATTACAGTAGTAACTAGGCCTGTCGCGATAACAAATTTTGCTGTGCGATTAATTTTCTCAGAAATTATTGCGATAAATGATAACATTGCGAAGCGATAATGTCATTTTGAGACAATTTTCAACTAATATAATGACAATGCCATAATAATGCAAGTAATAACGCTGCTGTTGAATCCTCCCAGTAGTGAAACCTGTTGTTATACACAGTCTATGGTAAAGTAAGATAGGAAAGATAGGAAGTAAGATGGGAAAGAAAAAAAGAAACCAGCAAGCTTTTTGCGCTAATTTTTTCTTACAATTTTTCTTGCAATTAATTGACTTATTGCTTAGTCGTAACTATTAAAAAGCATTAAGGGCCAGCCAAGGCTTCTATCTGATACAATCGAAAAGGGATTTTGGTGAATCAAAGACAAATAAATTTATTTATCACTAGCATAACTATAGCATAAAATCCCATATGTTCTGAGGAGGAAACCAGTGGGAAGCTTGTAGGGGAAAATAACAGTAAGCCCAGTTTAGAACCTTGGGGGACTCCACAATAGAGGCGCTAAAGAAAACATAGTCACTCGGGCTGGAAGCAAGCTCCTGTCAGACAAATAGGGCTGAAACTGTTCTAGTAAATACAGTGTTTGCCTACAGTTTTCTTTATATTTACTTTGTCAGTCAGACTTTGTTGTAATATTTTAAAGTGGTCTTGGTCACAAGTTCTCCAGCTTTACGAAGGTCTTTCAAAGTTTTTCCTTAGATATTTTCTCCTTTTTCAGTCCATTTTCAGAGGAATGTTTTTTTTTTTTTTTTGTGCTTTTTAATCCATTTAACAATGACCTATACATCATTAAAGCATAAAAAAGGCTCCGCACTCAGGGGATGACCCAGTGTTGGGTCAACACGTAAAGAATTACTTAGTAAAAAAGCTATTTTAAATTACATATTTGGGCTCTTTGTTACTAGCAGTCTGTCACAAAAACAAATAATTTGTTCCCATTTATTTAGTTTAATGCCTGAAAAACAGTCAACGTAACACAGTATGAATAAGAGAAAATAGGATTAGGCTTACATAAATCTACAGCAGAAGAACAGTAATAATAATTGTACTAACTCAATTTTTGTCTCATAAATTTCATGTCGCACATTTCAATGAATCGATGCACTTATTTCCTGTTTACCTAGAACTTATATACAGAAACACAGAATACATTGTATTGAGACGCATCTCATCATGTGATAACATAAATTCTACATAATCTGTGAAGACATGACTCACATAATGGATCATAAATCACTTGAATAATCTTTTGATCGAAACCCATTGAAATAAAGCAGAATTCAGGGCTAATGGAAACACATGATATAAACATTATGCTTATTTATATATATATATATATATATATATATATATATATATATATATATATATACACGCACACACACACACATATATACACAATTATATATATATAATTTAATTTTATGTGAGTAAAAATTTTAATGGAATTGAAATGAAAAAGAAGAGGAAGAGAGGATAGATAGATAGATAGATAGATAGATAGATAGATAGATAGATAGATAGATAGATAGATAGATAGATAGATAGATAGATAGATAGATAGATAGATAGATAGATAGATAGATAGATAGATAGATAGATAGATAGATGAGGTGTTATGCTGTTATTTGCTGACCTGGGTTAATTGATGCTCCTCCGCGTCGTCCCTGTGATTTATCGTTGCTACGGCACCGACCAGCTTCATGTTCCCGCCGCCATGTTATCGGTGAGTCTCGCGCCTCCGTTCGCCCTGTCCAAGTTCGCTGTCCGTGTGCGGTGGCATTTGGAAAAGTGAGACCGAGAGCTGCGTAGATCTTCTCTTGGTTATTCTGTGTAACGCCGCGAGTTGCTGCATCACAGTGAAACAAGCTCGCGAGGAGGGAAGAGAGACGTTTCCGGTCAGGGGTTTCAAAATGTCATCGTGGGAAAGCAAAGACAAAATAAATAAATAAATGGATAATTAAAAAATATATATTGTTGATGGATTATTTCTTTGTTATAACAATGCTTCTTAGTAATGCATCTTCTATAGTAAGAATGTCGGTTTATTTTCACGGAAAATGCATTTGTGGAATGAGCAGCAGAGTTAAGAATGTGGGTTTTACCCATGGAAAACTTGCCAAATGTTGCAGGCTATTTTTCGCAGGCTGTTAATGGGCATGACAATTATACAGTCATAGATCAAGTATTGTGATGTACTGACTGGTCTCTCTGTGAAAGCAGCGAGTGCATGCATTTTGGGATCAAAAAACAAAAGTATTGAAGTGATCCAATCATGCATCAAAGAAAGCATAAATGTTGCTTATATTACCTCCATTTGAAATGCACTTAAATAGGAATCATGCATGTCTAATGTTTTAAATAATTCTTAAAAGTTTAGTTTTTTCCCCAGCAGCTGAATGGTGCATTTTATTATGAAGGGAGGGAATAATCTTTACACTTCTGGTTTTGTTGTGCTGAAATCTTCCTAACTTGTGCTTTTCTGCACCAGTTAAAGGCACGCAATATCTGCAGAAGAGGAGGGAGGATGAAGAAGCATTACTGCTTCAGCCATTAGTCTGAGCTCCTCAGTTGTTATTAATGTGCTGGTGTTTAATAACACTTTTGTTCCCTTTTTTCTTCATGTCAACCCTGACCTGCGTCTAAAAACGAACCTAATATATAAGAAATAAACAAGACATGGTAGAGAATTCTCAGATTTCCTATGTCTGCATTTGGGCGACTCATTAAGATGACAAAAATTCTTCTTCTTCTTCTTCTTCTTCTTCTTCTTCTTATTATTATTATTATATTATTATTATTAAAAAAAATAATAATAATTATTGTAATAATAATAATAATAATAATAATAATAATAATAATAATAATAATAAATAAGAATAATAAACAGTAAATATATATAAAATGAAATTAAAACACAATAAACAATGACCGGAATTATATACACACAGTTCTTCAACAGCTCCCCTTCTCTCCCAACCCGCCCACCACCCATCATCATCAGCCAGCAGGAGGACACAGGCAGCGCCACAGCACCCATCACCATCACGGGTCAGCAAGTCAGCAGAGAGATGAAGAGGCTTCGCCCTGGTAAGGCAGCAGGTCCGGACAAGGTGTGCCCGAGATTACTCAAGGCCTGTGCTGCTGAGCTGGGGGACCCCCTCCAGCGGGTCTTCAACATGAGCATCAGTCTGGGGAAAGTTCCAACCCTGTGGAAGACATCCTGTCTCGTCCCAGTCCCCAAGAAGCCACACGCGAGTCAACCAGAAGACTTCAGGCCGGTGGCTCTAACATCACATGTGATGAAGACCCTGGAACGGCTGATGCTCCACCACCTCAGACCCCAGGTTCAACACGCCCAGGACCCCCTGCAGTTTGCCTACCAGGCAAAGGTGGGGGTGGATGACGCCATCCTGTACCTCCTTCACCGGGCACACACTCACTTGGACAGTGGCAGCGGCGCTGTGAGGGTCATGTTCTTCGACTTCTCCAGCGCCTTCAACACCATCCAGCCCACTCTTCTGAGAGACAAGCTGCATAACATGGGAGCGGACTCACATCTGGTCTCCTGGATTGTGGACTACCTCTCAGAGAGACCACAGTACTTTAGGCTGGGTGGCTGCACATCTGACACTGTGGTCAGCAGCACCGGAGCACCACAGGGCACTGTGTTCTCCCCTGTCCTGTTCACAATCTACACATCAGACTTCCAGTATGAGTCTGAGCTCTGCCACATGCAGAAGTACTCAGACGACACTGCCATAGTTGGATGTATTAAGGATGGACAGGAGGAGGAGTACAGGAGTTTGGTGGAAGACTTTGTTGGCTGGTGCAGGGCGAACCACCTGAAGCTGAACACTTCCAAAACCAAGGAGCTGGTGGTGGACTTCAGGAGGAACAGATCAGACCTGAGGCCCGTCTCCATAGAGGGTGTGGAGGTGGAGTCGGTCAGTTCATATAAGTACCTGGGACTGCAGCTGGATGACAGACTGGACTGGTCAGAGACCATCAACGCCATCCACAAGAAAGGACAAAGCCGTCTGTACTTTCTAAGGAGGCTGAGGTCCTTCAACATCTGCAAGAAACTGCTGTGTCCTTTCTTGTCCTTTTCTATGCTGTGGTGTGTTGGGGAGGCAGCATAAAGAAAAGGGACGCAGCACGGCTGGACAGAGTGATCCGAAGGGCAGGATCTGTGGTGGGCACAGAGCTGGACTCTTTGGTCTCAGTGGCAGAAAAGAGGACCTTGGACAAGATCCTGACCATCCTGGACTCCTCCTCTCACCCTCTGCACAGAACTCTGAGCAGGCAGAGGAGTGTGTTCAGCCCCAGACTACTGTCCCTGACCTGCTCCACCAACAGACTCAAAAACTCTTTCGTACCCCGGGCCATCCGGCTGTACAACATCTCGCTGAGGGCGCAGGGGTCACAACCACAACCATAGTCCGAATAGTTTTTATGGACATGTGCCTTTTTCTCATTTGGAAGCACATTTGCTCTTATCCCATTCTGTAAACACTGTCTCAGCAGTTTTTGCACATCCTGCACTTTTTCACTCATGCACCTTGTTTGGCTACCACCGTCAACATATGTACATACTTGATCACCTGTACAGTATATATGTACATAAGTACTTAAGTACTAACCCCTAATGTCAAGTACTAACCTTTGATGTATGTATATGCTACTGGATGCTCGAATTTCCCTCGGGATCAATAAAGTATCTATCTATCTATCTATCTATCTATCTATCTATCTATCTATCTATCTATCTATCTATCTATCTATCTATCTATCTAAACAAATGCATAGCAATATAAATAGTAGACAGGAACAGTGGAGAAAAATAATGGAAAGTACCAAAATATCTAAAAATGTATTTATATTTATATATTCGTCACTGAACATGGGTATTGTGCATACCGCTAGTATTCGGTAAACTAAGTTCAATATCGTATACTAATCTAAGGCAAAACAAATTGTTCCCTGACCGGGAATCGAACCCGGGCCGCGGCGGTGAGAGCGCCGAATCCTAACCACTAGACCACCAGGGACATCTGCAGAGAAGTGAAACATATAAACATTTGAAAGAAAGCCAGATGTCTCCCTGTGGCGCTCTGGACTATTTCTTGTGGGTTGTGTTTACAGTGCTGAGTGACGTAGAAATGCCACTTATTTCATATAATACTACAGCGTGGACTCCAACAGCTCAAGAAAGATCTTCCTGAGACGTCGTGTCAACAACAGCCATGTATAGGGTTATTGTGGTATAAATAAACAGGTGACGATTTTGGTGTAAGACCTCGTGGCGCAACGGTAGCGCGTCTGACTCCAGATCAGAAGGTTGCGTGTTCAAATCACGTCGGGGTCATTAAACTTTTTTCTTCTCTCGACTTAATTGGAGTTATGAAGTCATACGTAATCATATTTATCAACCTACTTCCTACTTCAGACTATCTTTGAAAGGTTCTGTTAGAGAAATTGAATTTCATTACACCTTATAGTTATATTGTCAGTTGGCACCATAGGGTGTCGCTGTGTCGGTGGGGGCTGTTCCTCTATAAAAGGGGAAGTGGCACTGTAGTAGGGAGTGCCAGTTTCCTGTTGGAGTTGCCAGGACGTTGCTGGGTCACGTCAGCCTTGGTGCAAGGTGATTTTAGCAGCATCAGGTAAATATGTTTTTATATGTTGAATTTTATATGGTGGATGAGTTTTAAATTTAGTTTGTAATGCAGGGCTGGGACCTGAGTGATGTTGATCCTGGGAAAAGAGTGTTGACTGAGTAAGGGAATTCAACGCTGCAGGTATGTTGTGATTAATGTGTTTGAATTAAAGTGTTATTTTGTTGTAGTAATTTTGTATTTCTTTTTCTGCAGCTGTTGGGTACCGTTGCCTGCTGTCCTTTTAGGGTTTTTGTTTTAAAGTTAGTCCGCTCCTGGTCCGAGTTGTCTCTGATGGTGCTGATTGTACGAGCAGACTAACTGTTTAATTTTTTGTTTGTTTGTTTTGTTTGTTTGGGCACTCCCCTGTGAATGAGTTTAGCCCTCCTGTCAGTAGCCACCCGGAGCCGTTCTACATCCGACTTTTGTGCATGCAGACATGGGTGTTAGTTTGCAGTGGGTTGCAGTGCAATCGTGTGTGGTTTTGGTTTTGCCCGCTGTAGGGCCGGTTACCTAAGCGGGTTCTCCGCCTTTGTGGTGTGCGGTTCTAGTCAGGTGGGAGTAGGCGGGTTCCGGGTTAGACGACAGGAGGAGCAAATGGGGATGACCCCCTACGTTTATGTGATTAATAAACTGAGTTAAAACTTTACATTGTTTATTCTTTATTAAATTTACGTTCCCCCCCCGGTAACACATGGACTCACATGAAGTGGCACTACATGGGAGAAAAATCCTTCATAAACTTGAGTCTTTTCTGTCCAATGTGGGCTTTGGAATTCAGAGAGAGGTTATTGGAACACGAACAAATAGCAACTTCTGAACGGCTGCTAGCATAACACATGCTTATTATATTCATGCTTTTTTTGCTTTACTAATATCAAGTTGACTAAACACATTTATAAGAACTTCTAAGAAAAGCCAAATACTTTGAAAATGTAAGAATTTTCCTTTTAGTTTACATTTAAAAGTTCAAGAAAAAGAGCTACATTGAGCTAGCTTAACAGAGCATAAAAGCTAGCAACAGCTTAACATCTGCTAGCATGATATATGCTTGTTTTATGTATTTTCTTCCCACACTAGTTTTATGTAGTAATGTCAGAATAACCAAACAACTTTAATACATGGACTCACATGAAGTGGCACTACATGGAAACAATGAAATCCTGGTTGAATCTAAGCGTTTTCGTTCAAATGTGGCCTTTGGAATTCAGAGAAAGGTTGTTGGAACACAAACAAAAAGCAACTGCTGAATGGCTGCTAGCATAACACATGCTTATTATATTCATGCTTTTTGCTTTACTAATATCAAGTTGACTAAACACATTTATAAGAACTTCTAAAAAAAAAGCCAAATACTTTTAAAATGTAAGAATTTTCCTTTTAGTTTACATTTAAAAGTTCAAGAAAAAGAGCTACATTGAGTTAGCTTAACAGAGCATAAAAGCTAGCAACAGCTTAACATCTGCTAGCATGATATATGCTTGTTTTATGTATTTTCTTCCCACACTAGTTTATGCAGTAATGTCAAAATAATCAAACAACTTTAATACATGGACTCACATGAAGTGGCACTACATGGAAACAATAAAATCCTTCTTAAATCTAAGTGTTTTTGTTCAAATGTGGGCTTTGGAATTCAGAGAAAGGTTGTTGGAACGCGAACAAATAGCAACTGCTGAACGGCTGCTAGCATAACACATGCTTATTATATTCATGCTTTTTGCTTTACTAATACCAAGTTAACTAAACACATTTATAAGAACTTCTAAGAAAAGCTAAAAACTTTAAAAATGTAAGAATTTTCCTTTTAGTTTACATTTAGAAGTTCAAGAAAAAGAGCTTCATTGAGCTAGCTTAACAGAGCATTCTAGAATGCGCCGCTAGGTGGCAGCAGCAATTGTAGTAGCTCTGTTTTTAACTTGTGATTTTTTACAATATAGCCGTCTTTTTTAAGACATCAGCTGTCAATCTGTGTCTGTTCGGGTAGATTTTTCGCGCTGGTCAGAGGCTGTGCTATACGGGAGATTTTTTCTGAATATTTTCTCTTTTTTGCAAGACTTGTTATTGTGAGTCTCCATGGCAACGAGACTTGTTTACCATCGGGATCAACTGATAAAACTCTCCAAACTCAAGATTATCAGTGAAACAACACTTCAAATCCCAACGGAGTTGAAAAGAAAGAGAAGAGGATGCAGGGCAGGAGCGAGGCAGAGAGAAAAACGGTGGCGATTCAAACCGTTTCTTCCAACGGTTGTTATGGGAAACGTGAGATCGCTAGTTAACAAAATTGATGAACTTCAGGTGCTAACCAGGTCTCTTAAAGAATACAGAGAGTGCAGTATTATGTGCTTCACCGAGACATGGCTGCATGAACACATCCCAGACTGTAATGCGTCTGTACACGGCTTCAGGACGGTCCGTGCAGACCGCAATAAACAACTCAGCGGGAAGCTGAAGGGAGGTGGAATTGCGGTGCTGGTAAACCAGCGCTGGTGTCATCCTGAACATGTCACTGTTAAAGAGAAGATCTGCAAAAGAGACATTGAACTGCTAGCTGTGAGTCTCCGCCCGTATTATTTACCCAGAGAGTTCATATGCGTTATTCTGGTAGCGGTATATATATTACCTGGTACCGCTCCAGACACAGCCTGTGATGTCATTAACTCTGTAGTGGCCAGGCTTCAAACACAACATCCAAACGCATTTGTGGCGATCTCTGGAGATTTTAACATCTCCCTCTCTGCAACTCTACCAACTTTCCAACAGTTTGTCAGCTGCTCCACCAGAGAAAACAAAACGTTGGACTTATTTTATGCAAATATTAAAAATGCATACAGCTCCTTTGCCCTGCCACCTTTAGGAAGATCAGACCATAACCTAGTTCTTCTCTCCTCCTCCTACAAGCCCATCGTTCAGCAACAACCAGTCATTAGAAAGGCTATTAGAACCTGGTCTAATGAAGCTGAAGATGCTCTGAGAGGATGCTTCGAGGCTACAGACTGGAATGTCCTATGTGAACCTCATGGAGATGACATCAGTGCCTTGACTGAGTGTGTGACAGATTATATTAACTTCTGTGTGGACACCACCGCTCCAACAAGAACAGTGAGGTGCTTCCCCAATAACAAACCCTGGATCACCAGTGACCTGAAAAAGCTGCTGAACATCAAAAAGAAAGCTTTTAGGGATGGAGACAGGGAGTTATTGAAGTCCACACAAAAACAACTTAAAACACAAATGAAGAAGTGCAAGGAGGACTACAGGAAGAAGTTGGAAAGTAAGCTTCAGAAAAACAATGTGAGGGATGTGTGGTCAGGAATGAAGAAGATCACTGGCTTCGGGATAAAGGAGGATCAGACCGATGGAGGTCTGGACAGAGCGAATGAACTGAACATGTTCTTCAATAGGTTTAGCTCACCTCCTGCTTCAACCCCAACTAGCCACACACCCTCCATGAGCCCACAGCTTTCCTGTCAAACCTCCACTCTGTCACCCTGCAGCTCAGTCAAGGACCTGGACACAACCTCATCTCCCTCCACATCAGGACTTCCTGAAACCTCCTCTGCCTCCACCTCCACTCTGTCTGTCTCCTGTAACCAAGTCATGCAACAACTGGTGAAACTGAACCAGAACAAGGCTGCAGGTCCAGATGGTGTCAGTCCCAGAGTTCTCAAGACCTGCTCAAAACAGCTATGTCCGATTCTCCAGCACCTGTTCAACACCAGCCTGAGCCAGAGAAGAATCCCGGTGCTGTGGAAAACATCCTGCCTTGTTCCAGTGCCTAAAAAACCACAACCAGCTGAACCAAAAGACTACAGACCAGTCGCCCTGACATCTCACATCATGAAAGTCCTGGAGAGACTCTTACTGGCTCACCTCAGCAAGCAGGTGAACACCTTTCAGGACCCATTACAGTTTGCATACCGTAATGGGCTTGGGGTTGAAGATGCCATCATATACAGTACCTGCTTCAGAGAGCCCACTCTCATCTGGACCAGTCAGGCAGCACTTTGAGGGTCATGTTCTTTGATTTCTCAAGTGCTTTTAATACGATTCAGCCTGCTCTGCTGTGTGAGAAGCTGCAGAAATTCCAGGTGAATCCCTTCACAACCACCTGGATTTACGACTACCTCACAAACAGACCACAGTTTGTGAGACTGAAAGGTTGTGTGTCTGAGATGGTGGTCAGCTGCACTGGAACACCACAAGGGACTGTACTTTCACCATTTCTATTCACGCTGTACACCTCAGACTTCCAGTACAACTCTGAGTTCTGTCATCTGCAGAAATACTCTGATGACTCAGCAGTTGTTGGGTGTATCAGTGATGGACAAGAAGCAGAGTACAGAGAACTGGTCGGTCAGTTTGTGAAATGGTGCGGTGACAATCATCTCATCTTGAATACCAAGAAAACAAAGGAGATGATTGTTGACTTCAGGAGGAACAAGAACACACATAGAAGTGTTTCCATCATGGGAGAGGAGGTGGAGGTGGTGGAGGAATACAAGTACCTTGGAGTTCAGCTGGACAACAGACTTGAGTGGAAAAGCAACACTGAGTACATTTACAAGAAAGGTCAGAGCAGACTCTACTTCTTAAGGAAGCTGAGATCTTTTAACGTCTGCACCAAAATGTTGCAAATGTTCTACAGGTCTGTTGTTGAAAGTGCAATCAGCTTTGCAGCAATCTGCTGGGGCAGCGGCATCAGAACCAGAGACTTGAAAAGAATTAACAAACTGATCAAGAAAGCTGGTTCTGTGCTTGGAGTAACTCTGGAGCCGCTGGAGTTGATCATCAAAAAAAGAATTCTGTACAAGCTGACGAAGATAATGGAAGATCCTTCACACCCTCTACACAACGCCGTGACGAAACAACAGAGTGTGTTCAGTGGGAGGCTTGTTCAAGTCCGATGCAAGACAGAGAGATACAGAAGATCCTTCCTTCCAGCAGCTATCAGGCTGAAGAACAAAGCCCTTAATTAATTAATGTGATTGTTTAAAAAAAAAAAAAAAAAAAATACTACTACTACAATATTGAATTTCCCTTTGGGATTAATAAAGTATTTTTCATTTCATTCATTTCATTTCATTCATAAAAGCTAGCAACAGCTTAACATCTGCTAGCATGATATATGCTTGTTTTATGTATTTTCTTCCCACACTAGTTTATGTAGTAATGTCAGAATAATCAAACAACTTTAATACATGGACTCACATGAAGTGGCACTACATGGAAACAATAAAATCCTTCTTGAATCTAAGTGTTTTCGTTCAAATGTGGGCTTTGGAATTCAGAGAAAGGTTGTTGGAACGCAAACAAATAGCAACTGCTGATCGGCTGCAAGCATAACACAGCTTATTGCTTTTTGCTTTACTAATATCAAGTTAACTAAACACATTTATAAGAACTTCTAAGGTAAGCCAAAAACTTTTAAAATGTAAGAATTTTCTTTTCAGTTTACATTTAAAAGTTCAAGAAAAAGAGCTATATTAAGCTAGCTTAACAGAGCATAAAAGCTAGTGTAACCAGGTGGTTCTGCGTAGTGAGGGAGGCTGATGTTTCCGACGCTATGTGCAACCGTGAAGGCATGGCGGGGCGTGTTTCCGCTTCCGTGTTGCCCGCTCTGGCTGTTCAAGGGGATTATAAACAGGTGCGGGTAGCCGCATTGTTGTTCTGTTTTTTGCTGTATGCAGCATTTGAGTGCGTCGCTGCGGGGTTCTGGCTGTGTGGGTTTGGAGCAGAACTTTTGGAGTTTGCCGTCGGAGTCGCGGATGTCCCCAAGGCTGGCTGGTGAAGGTAATTGACATCGGCAGTTGAAGGCTGTGTGTGTGGTTGTTGACGTTAACTGTTCCTCACTAGGCTGTGCTGAGGGGTGTTCTTGTGGGTGCTTGAAGGAAGCTGTGTTCAGGTAGGAAGAATGTGCAGCAGATGCTAACATGTATAATGATGGACAGGGTGGATGGCTAATTCTGTTCTTTGGGGTTACAGATTGCCCCTGTCCCTGCTATGTTCTTTAGCGTCTTCAGCTCGACGCTAGGCTCTGTCATTTCAGTGGTTGCCCGCCACACCTCGCTTTCTGTTAGATTGTCCAAACTGGCTAAGCTTGAGCCGTAGGGGTGACGTGGTCGTTCCTGCCCTGCGGTTTATGTGCGCATTTAGTTTTATTCGGCTTTTCCCCCACATTTATGGGTTAGCGTGGAGGGTTTGCGCAAGAGTTTTAGGAGTTTGAGTGGCGAGGGATTTTCTTTTGATAAGTTTAAGTTTGCACTTAGTTTGCTAATTTTGTTGAGTTTAATTACTAATTCATTAATTGTTTGGTTTTCTTTATTTTCTTCCGTTTGCAGTGATTTCGTTATGTTAGTAATTCCCGTTTGAGTGTTTTAATGTTTTAATGAATTTAATGTGAATAAAGAAATTATTTTTTTATGACTGTTCGTTTCTGTCAATCAGTAGCCTGAACATACTTGTGCATTTCATAATAGGGAGCTCTAGACCTTATTTCAGAAATTGGTTTGGTCTACCAGAGGACCCTTGCAGTCCCGTCCTTGGTCATGATCCGGGTCGTCCCCCCGTGTTACAATTTCTTGGCGTTGTCGGCAGGATCAGGCTGGTAGAAGCGAACAGTATTAGTTTTTTTTTTTTGTTTTGTGTTGCGCATTAGTGAGGTTGGTGGTAGTAGTAGAGCGTTTTTTTTTTTCCAAGAACATAGCAGGGTAGCAGGTGGCATCTCGAGGTACCTGGTGGTGAACAGGATCCAACCATCTTCTGGGCGCCATGACGGAGGAGCTGCAAGATCTCAGGGCGAGGATCCAGCAACTGGAAGCCGAGAAGGACCGCCTGCAGAAGGAGCGAGATATGGCACGAGATGGTTTGCGTGCACGTGATGTGGCAGAAACTGGACCTAGTATACCCCGGGTGTCGGGGAACCCCAGATCAACGGATCGGATCATCTATCTGCCACGGGAACGGAAATGTCCTGTCTTTAGGGGAACTCATGGCATCAGGGTTGAGGAGTGGGAAGAGGAGGTTTGTGCCAGCATGCGAGTCCGGCATGTTGGGTGAGGCACGGGATGAGATCAAATATAGACCCACGGTGGACCGAGAGGATCCCGAGAGAATGTTTACCATTTTAAAGGAACGGTATGGGTGTCAGGACTCATGTGTCATTACAAGAGGAGTTCTTTTCAAAGAGACAGTTAGATGGTGAAACATTGCAAGAATTCTCTCATTCACTGTTTTGTTTAATGGATAGGATTAAAGCTAATTCACCTCATGCCATGATAAACTCTGATGTTTTGTTGCGAGACCAGTTTGCTCAGAATGTGTATAACCCTGATTTACGCAGAGAATTGAAACACTATGTTCGTGAGAATCCGGGCTGCATTCTGCTGGATGTGTGGGCTGAGTCCATTACCTGGGAGCGTGAGGGTGCGGTAGCAAAAAAAAATGTTGTATCTTCTCTTTGTACAGTGCAGGGTGCCACTGTTCCTCCTCAGGTCGAGTCTCCTAGCTCCACTGTTTCACAGCTAGCGGCGTTGACTGCTCTTATTCAAAAGCAGCAGCAACAGTTGGAGCAGATTACCAAAACCTTTGTGCTTATGCAGCACCTGATTCTGGCAGTATAATTTGTCATCGGTGTCAGAGGCCGAGCCACATTGCCCGTCGTTGTCCTGATCGTTATCCAGGGTGTTCCCCGCAGTGGTAAAAGGTAGTAAAAGGTAGTAAATAAAATCAGCCGAAATTAAGGCCCTTAAAAGGTAGTAAAGGAAACATACATAAACTGACTTGGTAGTAAATTTTTCATCACTGCCTCAATATATTATGAGTTTCCCGTTTAATGCTAAATGTTTGGATGTTCACGTTTTAATTTAATCTAATTAAAAAATATATGTTATAGGCGCTAGCAGGACCTGATCGAGCCAGAGCTGATAGCCAATCAGTGACGCTGACGACATTTGTTGTCTTTTGCCTCTATCTCTCTGGCCTCAAATCAGACCTGAGTTGGCTATCGGTGTGAAAATGGGAAAATGTAAGTTTTCGCAAACATGGCTTGATTATCCATCATTCAAAGGCTGGCTTAAACCGGTCATGGGGAATGACCGGGAAGCATTTTGCAGTTTGTGCAAAAAAAAAATCAATCTAACATGGAACGGCATTACCGCCATCAAATCCCACAGACAATCCGCCAGTCACCAGCAGCGGATTCGCGCGCGAGGGGAACAGCAGCCCATTTTCTTATTCTGTGATGCTACAGGGACCAGTACACCACCTCAGCAGCAATTCACTGCCACTAGGACCACGACCGCTGCAGCAGCCCCACAGCAGTCCTTCCTGTCTCCAACGTCAGCTCTTAGAGCTGAGGTTCTCTGGTGCCTGAACACCGCAGCCAACCATCACTCCTACAATTCAAATGACGGTATTGGGGAACTATTCAAAAATATGTTCACTGACTCCGATATTGCCAAAAGTTTCACATGTGGCAAGGATAAGACTGCTTACGTCATTGGATTCGGCATTGCGCCACATTTTAAAAAGGTGCTTATCAAAAGCGTCAATGATGCAGGGCCATATGTACTCATGTTCGACGAGTCTATGAACCAGTCGCTAAAGCAAAAGCAACTGGATATTCACATACGCTTCTGGAAAGATGACCGTGTGATGTCTTCATACTTTGGGTCACAGTTCCTGGGGCACGCAAGGGCTGAGGACTTGCTGCAAAACATCAAAGTAAGTGATTTTATTGTTGTTTTTTCTGTCTTATCTGTTGTTAAATGCTCATTTGGACTCCTCCGGGCTTCAGCCATAGCTCATCCTGGGCTGTTGACAACTAGCTTGTTGCAATAGCAAACCTCATCAAGCTAGCTAACTAATTGCTACGTAAGCTGGATAAGGCTGTGCATGCGTGTGTTTGTGTACAGAGGGGTCTATAATTTACATTTAAATTTAATTTAAATTTGGTTAATATTTCTGAAAGATGAATACTGCAAAGGAAAAAATGTTTGGCAGATACTGTCTTGCACAGTTTTTGAATAACCAAAAAACTTAAGATAACAGTTCTTATTTTTAAATCTTTTTTGTGACAATCCACAGGAATGTATTGTACAGCTCAACTTGAGACACCTACTGTCTGTCAGTATGGACGGCCCGAATGTCAATTTCAAAATGCTGGAACTCCTTCAGAATGAGTTTCATGGGGATGCACAACTCATTAGTGTTGGCAGCTGTGGCTTGCACACCCTCCACAATGCCATGAAGGCAGGATTCACAACATGGCATGTAGACAAGCTGTTGAGAGCCATGCATTACATCTTCCACAATGTTCCTGCTCGTAGAGAAGATTACACCAGCACCACAGGATCTTCTACCTTTCCCCGATCTTTCTGTGGCCACAGATGGGTGGAAAATGTCCCTGTGGCTGAGAGAGCTGTCGACATCTGGCCCATGCTTTTAACATACATTGATGCCGTTGAGAAGAAAAAAGTGCCAAACCCCCACACGGCCTCATATGACACCCTTCTGGCAGCACGTGCTGATGATTTTATAATACCAAAACTCCAGTTCTTCTTGTCAGTTGCATGAAGCTTCAACCCATTCATGACCAAATACCAGACCGACGAGCCTGTGCTACCCTTTTTGGCTAAAGATCTAACAGAACTCCTGATGGTAATTACTGTAGAGACGTATTGATTAATTTGAATGTGATTTATCTGTATCAGTTGAGAGGTGTGGCTTAATAACTAAAAGTTTTTCTTGTAATTTTAAGGGTTTTCTGCGGCGATTTGTTAAACGGGAACTTTTACAGGACCGTAGCTCGCTGCAGCTCCTCAAAATCCAGGTGTCAGAGGAGAAGAACTGGGTCTCTCTTAAAAATGTGGACATCGGCCTGGGTGCTGAATCTGCAATCAAGGTAACTTTTGTGCGGTATTGTGTGTGTATTGTGCAGTTGGCACAAATAAAAAGTTAAACTGTTATGTAATAAAGTAAGAATTGTCTGATGATTATTTAACCACCTCTGTGGTAAGCAATGTAGCTGTCTCAATTGTGTATCTTCTTAACTTTAGTTGTCTTCACCACCAGGCCTTTGGTCCTGTGGCTTAAACGGAACCACAGCCATGAGGATGACCTCATTGTCACTCTTGTTACATTGCTTGAATTGTTTTTAATTTGTAACTTGTCATAGTTTCATCATTGCCAATCACTGCTGTGAATGAACGTTAATGTTCTTTATTTGTTAGGCCCTGCAGAGCAAACCAGGATACAAGATAGGGGAGCTTTCTGTGCTAACCTTCAGACGAGAATGTTTGCAGTGCCTTGTTAAGGTGGCTGGGAAACTGCAGGACAAATCCCCCTTAAAGTTTCCTCTGGTTAGGCACATTGCATGCCTTGATCCCACAAGAATCTACCAAGAGCCAGAGTGGTGCATCAAGCAAATGAAGAGTGTAGTGCAGACATTTCTTCAGGGCAAGCAATTGACAGGTGGCATTCCAGCTGGTAAGAAAATATATATGTGTAGGGGCAGTAGAAGTGGGATAGCCATTCAAATGAAGGCGAAGTTCTGAGGGTGTCATTGATGCTATTTATTGATGCTATTCTACCTTTTTACCCTGTGGTGTGCGGAGTGTTAACAGTTTTGTAGTTATTAAAAAATACTGTGTGCATGTTGGCTCTCTGAGAAGCTGTGATATTATACTTTGTATTATGCTGTTAAGGAGACAGCAATGTGCTTTAATTTAGCAAATTATTATATCTTAATTTCTTTTACAATATTGTAGGTGATGTTATCATGCAGCAGTTTGCATCCTTGACCTCAGTGGAAGGGAGAGCTGAACGTTTCCTGTCCTTCAAACCAATGAAGGAGCGCCTTGATGTGTTTCTTTACACAACCCTCAGCATGCCTTACCCTGACTTACTACGGTTTTGCAAGAGTCTCCTTCTGCTGTCTCATGGCCAAGCCACTGTTGAAAGAGGATTTTCAGTCAATAAAGAGGTGGAGACATGTAACCTCCAGGCTAACTCGCTGGAATCACTGCGATTAGTCTGTGACCAGATCAGCAGTTGTGGGGGTATTTTAAAGGTGCCTCTGACAAAGGAGCTCCTTGCCTCTGCTTCATCTGCAAGATCTCAGTATAGACTGTACCTGGAGAATGAAAGAAAAATGAAGGAGAGTGCCACACATGCTCTAAAGAGAAAGGCAGCTGAGGAGGAGCTGTTGGACCTCAGAACCCAGCGTGAGGTACTAAGCAGTGTCTGTGAGTCACTTCAAAATGATGCAGACAAGATGGCCGAGCAGGCTGAGGGAAAGGCTGGGTCCAAAATGGCCGAACTCATAACAAAGTCCAACACACTGCGTAGAAGACATAAAGACAAAACAAAAGAGCTCCGCCAACTGGAAGAAAGGATTAAGGAGAAGTCATCACAGCTGAGACTTATGTGACTGTCTCTTATTCTTTCCACCACTGTCATTCCTTTCTTCTGCCATCATGGTAGAACGGCACACGCTTAGCACCCTGTAGACCTGCATTCAAGGTCAGGAAGGGTGCTCTCTCCTTAGCTACAAGGGACAACTGTTACAACTTCCCTCTGTTAAAATTTAATTGGGGGAAATGTTCAAACTGTTATCTGTTTATTTGCATCAACCAATAAATACCAATTGTTACCACTCTGTGCACTTTGGACAGTTTTTGAATACACAGTGTAAGTTATTGTTAGAAGTGATGAAGATGATGAAATCAGCTGTTCCTTAGACAGTAACTAACGACTTTAGTCAGTGTGTGAGAACGTGTGTTTTGTTTATTATTGTGTGAGTGTGTGACACTTTAGTTATTTTTATGAATGTTTATGGCCTTTTTCAAATGTAATTTGTACCATGGCTACCTTGCCCCCCTTCCTTGTTCAATGTCGTGTAGGTTGTAAAAACTATAATAAAGGTAGTAAAAAGGGTAGTAAAAGGTGGTAAATTCAACTCAAGAATTCCTGCATATACCCTGTTATCAGTCCTCATGTCCCAGCAGCTCCCCATTGCCAGGGAGTGTTAGTTCTCCACTGTCGGAAAACTAATTCCCCCTGGTGTCAGGAGCCAGACACTGGGAGGGGTTGGTTTAGGCTCGTCAGATTTGAACCTGAACGAGGCGGCGAGGGAGAGTTTGATCGCGTCTTGTCCCCAGGTCATTGTTAAGTTATCCGGAGTACCGGTGGTGTGTGTTCTTGATACTAGTTCTATGGTGTCTACTATCTCAGATAGTTTGTTTAGAGAACACTTCCCTGCTAAGTTGAAGACGTGTCATTGGTTGGAGTTGAGGGATTGAGTATTCCATACCTGGGTTACCTTGAGCCTGATGTTGAGATAGGCGGGGTGGTAATCCCCAGGAGAGGGATTTTGGTTGTTAGGGACCCCCCTGGACGAGCCGGTACATCTCCAGCCCCGGGTATTATCGGGATGAACATTATAAAAGCATATTATCAGCAGCTGTTTGACCAACATGGGCCTGGGTTGTTTGAACTTCCGTCAGTCTCAGGGGCTCTGACTTCTTGGCTTCCCGCCTTGCAGTTGTGTCAACAAGCCGAGGTTCGGAACCTTACTGTACGAACTAGTATTACCAAGCTTCGTGGTAGAAAGTCCGTGGTGGTCCCAGTGGGCACCATTAACTTTATAACTGCTACCTGTTCTGCGGTGTTAGCATCTGCTGGTGCTGCGTTAGTTGAGCCATTGGATGCTGCATTGGGCTTACCAGGAGGGCTGTTGGTGTCTCCATCTCTGGTATGGATTAGTAGGGGTACGGCGTATGTCCCGGTGGTAAACATGGGGGTATCATACGTTACGCTCAAGCAGCATTGCCCCCTTGGAGTACTGTCCCCCGTCACGATCGTTAGCTTGCCCGCGAATTTGCAAGAGGTTCCGTGCGTTCAAGAGCAGGTTGTAGCTACGGTTAGGACCCACACTGCCGAGTCCGGTTCTATTAAGGAGAAGATTTTGTCTCTGGATCTTTCTATGCTTACTGTGGCTGAGCAGCATGATGTGAGAGCATTATTGTGTAAATATGAGTCAGTGTTCTCTGCGTTCGGTGGTGATCTTGTCTGCACCAATTTGATCATGCATAGCATTCCGTTGCTAGACGATGTACCAGTGCGGCAGCGATATCGGCGTATTCCTTCGTTGGAATATGAGGCCATGAAGTCTCACATAAACCAACTGCTGGCATCTTGGGTGATCAGAGAAAGCAGTAGCCCCTATGCGTCACCAATCGTCCTGGTGAGAAAGAAGGATGGCAGGACAGATCCTGAGATGCCAAGCTCCGAGAGTGTGGAGAACAGTATATGATGGTTGACCATGTCAAAGGCAGCCGACAGGTCCAGCAGTATAAGGACTGAGGATTGACCAGTGGATCTGGCAAGCCGTAGGGAATTGGTAACTGACAGGAGAGCAGTTTCAGTAGAGTGACCTTGCCTATAGCCAGATTGATATGGATCAAACAGGTTGTTGTCTTGGAGGAACTGTGAGACCTGACTGAAGATGGCACGCTCTAGTAATTTAGACATGAATGGAAGCAATGAGACCGGCCGGTAGTTTTCAACCTGGGCTGGGTTGAGTGTGGGTTTCTTCAGCAGTGGGGTAACCCGAGCTTGCTTGAAGGCAGAAGGAAAGACACCGGATTTAAGAGAGGAGTTGATGATATGGGTTACTGCAGTTTTGACTGTAGGTAAAATGCTCTGCAGGATGTCAGAGGGAACAGGATCAAGAGGACAGGTTGTGGGTTTTGAGCTGACTAGAAGTTTAGAGACTTCGTCCTCATTTAGAGAGCGGAAAGAGCAGGGTGAGGCACCAGTAGCTGGTTTGGTAAGGCTGAGTTGGTCAGGCTCAGTGAATTGGTTACTGATGGTATTAACCTTTTCAGTGAAGTAGGAGGTAAACATTTCTGCAGTCAGCACAGTGGGAGGCTGAGCAGGTGGTGGAGATAGAAGAGAGTTAAACACCATGAACAGTTGTCGTGTGTTGGGAGCATTGCAGATCTTGTTCTGATAAAAGGCTATCTTGGCCGCCTTTAGGCTGAATGTGAAAGTTTCAAGTTTTTGCTGGTACTCAGACAAGTCAGTGTGCTCTTTTGATTTGCGCCACTTTCTTTCTGCAGCCCTGAGTCCGGCTCTGTGCTCCCTCAGAACCTCTGTGAGCCATGGACTGGGAGGGTTTTGTCTGGCTGGTTTTGACACCAGAGGACAGAGTTTGTCCAGAGAGGAGGCGAGAGAGGAGCAGAGTGTTTCCCTAGCCTCATTAACGGACAGTAAAGAGAAGTCTGAGTGGGAAGGGAGGGTAGAGTAAACCTCATCAGACAGCTGTGTAGGTCTGAGGGATCTCAAGTTTCTGTGGTAGGACACCATTTTTGGAGCCACTTGATTAACATGAGGAAGGAAGACAGAGAATTTAACCAGGAAGTGGTCTGAGAGATGCAGCGGGGTGACGGACAGGTTGGCTGTGGAGCAGTTTCTGGTCAGCACCAAGTCAAGAGTATTGCCAGCTTTGTGTGTTGTAGGAGTCTGTACCAGTTTGAGATTGAAAGAGTAGATGAGAGCCAGAAAGTCAGTTGCCTGTGGTTTGCAAATGTGAATATTCATGTCTCCCATGACAATTAGTGGTGTGCCATCATCAGGAATGTCAGAGAGAATCATGTCCATTTCAGAGACAAACTCATCTATACTGCCACCCGGAGGGCGGTAAATGACCAGAATGTATGCAGTGATGGGTGTAGAGACCTTTACTGCGTGATACTCAAGTGATGAGCAGTTAGCCATAGGACGGACAGAAGTAAAGTTCCACTTTTTAGAAATAGGAATGCCTGTTCCACCTCCTCGTCCAGCTGAGCAAGGTGTTTGGGTAAATTGGGTGGGTAAATTCTACATTGAGAGAAAGGGCAGCTGGTGTAGCTGTGTTTTCTGGACGGATCCAGGTTTCAGTCAGGGCTGGGACCTGAATGTCAGAGAGATTTATCAATGAACTGATGAATTCTGTTTTGTTCACTGCAGACTGACAGTTCCAGAGAGGTAACAGAGGGTGTGGCTGACGTGCACGCCATTGGAAAGGACAGGTTTTGCGGATTGCGGTGTCTATGGGTGACACGCTTTGGTCTGTACCCATATCTGACAGGGATGGGTTTGAAGCACATTGTGCATATCCAAATAAGGACAAGGACAATACTATAGGAGCGATCAAACATCCTCATTTACAACAAATCAGATTTTTTTTTTTGTAGAGCTATTCCTGTGGAATGATGTAATTTCATTATTCACAAAAACCCCATCAACATCACTTTATACATCATACAGGAACACCTCTGGAACAACCAGACACTTAAAAACACACAGACCTCACAGCTGAAGACAATACCACACTCCTACAGTTTGTTGCAACATCCACATATTTTCGTTTAAAAACAAAATCTACAGACAAAAAGACAGCTTCGCAACAGGAGATCCACTTTCAGCGATAATGAGTCGCATTTTCATGGAGGACCTGGAAGAAAAAGCCATCTACACAGCATCCACTGCAGACCCACCCTGTGGAAGAGATACGTGGATGATATTTTGGAAAAGTAATAAAAGGAAATGCTCAGGAACTCCCAGACCACCTAAATAACACGGACAGCAGTGGAAACATAAAGACGATGGCAGCATTAAAATCACTGTTTACAGAAAACCAGCTCACACAGACCAGTACCTTCTCTGGATATCAGAACACGGACCAGTATCTGCACTGGACATCAGAACACTGACCAGTATCTCGTCTGGACGTCAGAACACACCACAGCACACACACTATCAGCTGTCAGAACATTATACGAGCGGGCCAAGATCATCACAGAAGAAGAGAATCAACAGGAGGAGGAAAAACACATTCAACTCACTCTGTCAAGATCCAAAATGGGCCATAAACAAAGAAAAACAACAAGTCAAAAGAAAAGAAAATAAACAAAAAGAAGGAAGACTAAACACATGCAAACTGAAAACAAAAACATAGACATAGTAACCATACCATACATCTGGGGAATAACGGAACCAAAACAAAGGATAATGAGAAAACATGGAATTAACACAGCAGTAAAACCTCACACAGAACTACGACATCTGCTTATTCATCCAATATAATTTATGAAAAAAAATATCTTCAACAAAACCTACATAGGAGAGACTAGGGAGTGAAGCCAGGTGGACATGATGGTTTTATTGAAGCCCAGACCAGGTGTTACTTCAGCAAGTGGAGTAAAGTATGCAAAGTCAGTGTTTACGGACATGTTACACTACACTGTGTTCTAAAAATAGTTACTGTTGCTACTGATGTTAACCTAAAGCTGAAGACTCTCACCTAAAGCCAGCAGACTGTACTTATGTGCCAACAAACCAACAACAGCTGTATCTGAAATCACTGTCTGTGACAAAGTCATAGTCGCACGAGATTTTAGAATCAACACAATGCCAATGTGCAGCACCTGAGTTTTTGATTTGTTGAGTTATGTTAAAGGGCCAACTGTAGAAGAAAACCTGGGAAAGAGGATCATCTGGAGCACACGTCAAACAACACGTATGCAGAGAGAACTGGAAGCCGTAATGGACTCTACAGCTCTGAGAAACCTGAACTTCAGATCATTTGGGCTAGGGATTCATCCACATGCACCTTTGGCAGGGCGCATCCCCTGATATGCTGATCTATGACCCACCTGAGAGGCTGCCATGCGGGTTAGTTGATATGGAATGCCCAAATGCACAGTTATATTGACTGCAATTACCTCAGAGTTGACCATGGCAAAGGCAAACTGAGGTAAAGCTGCACTGGTATGGAATGGTGAGATTTTACCCTTTGTGCCTACGATGACATTTCGCAGTACATTTATCGAGACACCTGATGCTAAACACCCTGCGCCAGAGATGGTATTTTTCTTTTATACATATTTACCAAAATACCTCTACATGACGGTAAATGATGACCCTAAATGTTGGATAAATGAATTCTTGGTGTGTTATTGTACAGTTCCAGTTATTTAATTTTGACTGTTCAAATAATTCCATTAAAGTATTTGTTTCACAGCAGAAGACAAAACAAACATTAGTGATGCACATTCATACTGACATGTCATGGATATTGTCAAAATATTCAGTATTGAAGAATATTGTCAAAAAAAAAAACTATTTGCATCCCTTATAAATTTCAAATATAGTGTGTTAATACAATGTTGTTATAAAATGGCACTGGTACTTAAGTAGTATTCTAACAGCAGTGCAAGGTTATTGCACCATGAAGGGTCATTCCAATCAGCCCTTTAAAGGTGCGGCAAGATTTATAAGTAGAGTACACCTCACTCTGCAGAAGAACTGAGTTTGGTGGTAGGCACCACAGCTCAGTGCAGCTGCACCACTTGAGTATCAGAGTAGTTTTGAAAAGCATCTGGTAGGTGAGCCTTTGCTGTCTCCTCAGACACCCAAATCACCCAAATGCCCACGCAAAGTTTTCAATGTGCCGTTACATACACGAAAACTTTGATATCTGTTAACGCGGTTAAATGTAATCTACTTATTTTTGTGACTTGCCATGTTAATTTTACATTATTATAATGTTGCATCGCCATCTTTGAATACAGTAGCTGAAAGGGAACAAACTTGTTAGCCTTACGCCTTTTACCTGTGTATCCTTGTGTGTTTCCTGAGGGGATGAACAAGCAAAGATAATTGTGGATCTTTCAGCTTGCCAGTTTACATTGAAATGGAGGACCATCTGTACTCTTTGCCCTGCTAGACGGAGGAAAAAATAGCCAAGAGAAGAAAAAGAAATAATAACCAGGACAAAATGAGAGTGTACATCGTTGGAGCATTTACCAAATGGAGGCAACTGATGAAGGAGAGGGACTTCAAAACTGAAGCGGAGGTTGCAGGCTTTCTGCTGAATAGGTAAGTTAACTATCTAACAGTGAAGTTTATTTTGGCGTTATGTTAGAAACAGGGCAGGGTAGTCCAGCAACTACTTTAACCTCCCATTTAAGTCAGATCATTTACTGTTATTTGCTATATAAAACAGCAGAAACGGCTAATTTGTTAGTTAGCCTACAGCAGAAAAGTTCCTTTGCACTTCTTTCAGACGTATTTTCCGAGAGCTTTCCCTTGTGTTTCATAATTTATTGTCCTCCTTCTAGTCAGACAATAAACCAAAGTAATACCAGTTTCTCGTCGTGATTTAATCACTAGAACCGCAAGCATTCTAACAAAAATATCTCTCAGATAATAATTATTTCTAATCAATACTTCGCCCACCTCCCTTACTAAATCAGCTGAAATACATGTTATTAAACACAGAGTAAAGTTACATCACTGGATCTTCCTCTTGCAGTGCCTACAGGTCCACTGCCCCTGCTTTGACTCTCTCTTTCTCTCCTTTAATCACATGATCTCTGAGTCTGCAAGTCACGACAAAATGATTTCACACGATAACATTAGCTATTAGCAGTAGCTTGGTACCAAATACATGGAGGGCATGCTTGTAACTTATCGGCATAAAAAAAAAAACAGAATTATGTATCGTTCTGTACCACCTGACAGGACACTTGAACTTCTGTGAGATGTTGACATTTTCCCATTCATGACTCTCCGTGGCTTCTGTAGTTGTAATAATGCGCTCAAGTGGTGAGGTTCTAGTAGAGCACTACTCAGTTGCTTGCATTACATTAGCGCACCACTAGGATCTTACACACTGGAGCTTTAAGGTTTGTCGACACTAGTAGTCGAAGTTCCTTTTAAAGCACAGCAGGTTATGTTATTAGTATTTTTATATTAGTATACCTACATTCAATGAAGAGACAAAGAAAAGAGGGGGTGGGAGCTCTTGTTTGGGTAAAACAGAGGGAGGGTGAAGGAGGAAATAGAGAGGGGTACTTGCGTTCTTGTGTGTATGTGTGTGTGCATGTGTGAAGGAGAAACTAGAATATTTAGAAACTGCTCAGTCATACTTTGTTGTGCAAAGGCTTGTTTTATTTTATTTGTGTTGCTTTTTGGTATGAAAAATGCTTTATAAATAAAATCTGATTTAATTTATACATAATTTAAGAAATTACAAATTACAAGGATTTTTTTATGTTCAACTAATCAGATGAATATTTTTCTAATCACTTTATTTATGGTTTGTTTAGTGAAATGTAAATATTGAGATGCCAAGAGCTAAAACTAACAGCATTTATTTGTCTTGACACATTTTTATCATCAACAGTAATCATGACATTGAGCTGGTTTTGTTTTGGTAAATATGACTTAACTTCAAAACAAACATCTTCACTAACTACTGCCAGATGTTCTTTTTCTCGTGTGTCTTGTATACAAGCAAATAAGAACGCGGCAAAGCTGGACATATCAAAGCCTCCTTCCTCCCTCCAAATGATCCAGTAGCTTTCCACGCGGCGAGTCCTGCTGCTAGCTTGATGAGCCGTTGTGGGCTTTGTGGATGCTGACTTTCTTGCGCGTGTTGTCGGTGCAACGCTCCAGGATGAGCTCTGGACTGGGTCTGGGTGGGACTACGGGAGCATCCTTCTTCGGTTCGCTCTCGGAGCCGGAGCCAGACATCTCAGGAATGTTATCTGTCGGTCAGAAACAAATGATGAGAAGAAAAGTTCAGCTCTCGTCTTTTCAGATATAACTTCCCCTAGAGACGGCTGTCTTCTTCGTTACCCTGGTTCTTCCTCTCCCTCAGAGGCGACTTTGCAGACGAGTTCTTGGAGTTCCTGAGCGGCGTGGCGAGGCGGCTGCCCTTCTGCTGCAGGTATCGGCGGCTGTTCCTGCGGTATGCGTCCTGACTAAGTAGCTGGCGAGATTTGTTGTGGATGCTTTTGGCGTTTCTGATGGTGGATCTGAGACAGAAGGACACACACTGACGTTTATCAGGAAACAAGCGGTGGAAAAAAGTTGCAGACCTTAATCTACGCTATTACGATCTGGAAATTTGATTTTGAGCCAACTGTTGGGTCTGCAAACACGAAGCTTCTTTTATTGTATTTTATTTGAGTTTAGTGGCATAGATATATCAGCTTGAAGAAAAAAAAAAACTGCTTTTCAGAATTAATAATAATAATAATAATAACTGCCGTGTTTCTGCTCTGCTTGTCAGCATTATTAATAAGTCATTGAATTTAAGCAGATGATTAATTCAACTTGTCCAAATACAAGACCTGGAAAATAGAAAATATGTGTTAAAAAGATCTGAGCGGGACCAGTAGTAATGTTTTTCAAATTTCTTCCTTCAGACAGAATCACCCCAACACCCTAAGCTTAACACACAACATTAAAGGGGTAGTTCACCCAAAAATGTGTTTTTTGAGCTTTAAACAACACAGTGTTACTTAACTGTGATGAAAACCACATATACTGTTGATAAAATTTGTATTTTTAAATTTTTTTAATGGGATTTTGTGGGTAAAAAAATGGCTAACACTAACCCTCTACAGGGTAAAAGCAGGTTATGTTTTTTTGTGACATAAAGAGGTTATCTACATCACGAAAAAAATTTAAAAACCCCACAGCCCCTCCCTCCAGATGTAGATAGGCGGTCCTCGCCTTGCAGACATAGAAAACCACGCCCACCAACACATATGAAAAGATGAAAATAAAATGAACTTATCTGGTGTAGATTTGCTAGTTTCAGACTTCAATTCTTTCACAGAGTTTCTGATTAAATATTCCTGTAATGGGACGGATTTGTGCTTTTGAGGGGTGTGAAAGTAATACCAGACTTTATTCTTTACCTGCTGATCCTCATCTGGTAACAGACAGCAGCTCAAACTGAAGCAGCGGCAACATCCAGCAGCACTTCCTGTAGCTGCCACAACCTGCCGCGAGTCTTCACAGCTTTCCAGAGCTGCTGACAGGCCAGTGTAACAGTGCTAACGGCTCAGACTGATATGGTTCAGGATCACCTTGTTCATGTGTAGCTGAGAAGATTTAGGAGGGGAAAAGTCTTCCACCTCAAAGACCGCTCTGTGGTGTAGCTGCTTTGGTAATCTTGCTTTGCATCTTGCTAGTGAGCTGAGCTGCTGTCTGTCAATCATTTCTGCCTGTGTATCCCGGCCTGCCTACTTGTTTTTAGGGCTGTGTATCTTCACTGGTCTCACAATTCATTTCGATTACAGTTATGATTATCTTGTCAATGATTCAAATAGATTTAACGATACAACACAATGCATCATTATGTGTTGCTTCCTCAATTTGCTTTATCATTGCACATTGCTGAATTATCAATAAATACAAACAGATAATTATGAACTCCCTGTTTATTTATAATTATTTCAGAAATCAATCTGAATGTCCTGATATTGAGAAACATCATAAACATGTAAACAATGACGATATTTTCAACTTCATTATTGAAGTTTATTGTTCCGTTGCCAGAAAATCAAGAAACATAATTACTATACTGTAACATTCTGTTCTCAAAAATGGTCCTCTAGTAGTGAGATTTTGTTGCAGTAAAGCAGTGTGTTTTGTCCCTCCAGTCTTTCCTTAGTTCAAACAGAAAATGGAACTTAATAAGATGTTTTTCATGTTCCCTTTTAGGGCCAGAAAACATTTTCATGTAAGTATTCTAGTCAATTTGTTATTGAACACAGAGATTATTGTTGAGGTAAACATTTGTTAATGGACAAAGTTGTTGTAACCCCTTTAGTTTGCGCCTGCTAATCACTAGCTTGCTAATGGTATTTTCCATAGACGTTAGCCTTAAGTTAACATTGTTTTTTAATACATTTTCATGTGTAATCTTACGTTATTTCCCTGAGACAATGGAAGTATTACCAGTGAGATACTGATGTATTTTCTGTTTGCTTAGTTTTGAAGTTTTCCAAAATAAAGGTTTCAAAACTGATTCAGCCTTGGATCTAACGAGCTGTTGCAGCAGATTAGATCACGCCACACACTCAAGTGGCGGCAAACTATACATTACATCATTATAATTATTAAGTTTTGTTGCTGCATTGATGCAGAATTGACCATGTTCACATCACAATGCATTGTAGAGACGATTAAATTTACCACCCCTAATAATTTTTATTTCTACTACACAGCAGTCTCTCTTATAGTAGTTTAGTTGACATTTCTATTTTTCCTCATGGATCATCTTCAGCCTCCAGATGCAGCTCAAACACTCAGGGGAAAGTCTGATAGAAGCTGCTCGTATTTTCTGCCAACTCCCTCCTGATTTTTAAGGCTTCACCAAACACTGAGGCAGCTTTATACTTTTATCTAAAGAAACTTATGGTGGAATTCAATCTATTTTTTTGTATAACTTGGGTGTTTCTGTTGGTGTCTTAGCCATTATTGACTTCCTGCCAGTTCAGGTAATGTCATGCACATCTGGCTCAGACACCATGAAAAACTATTAGATTACTAGGGAAAACAGAAAATTCCGCCTGATATGAGCAAATTCAACAATTTTCCACATTCCAGAAACCACGGGGCTCTTTATTGATGAAGGGAAAACCGGATGACTGTCAGAGAACACCAGCTGCAGTCCCCAAGGGCCACTGCCCTGCAGGTATAAGCTGTTTCCCTGCTGCGACACACCTTCTTCAAATAAAATGGATCTCCAACAGCTTCAGGTGTGTTGCAGCAGGGAAACATCCAATACTTGCAGGACAGTGGCCCTTGGGGACTAGAGTTGGAAAATACTGGATTCCTGTGGAGTGCAGCTCAGACAGGAGAACAAGCCGGAGCAGTGTCCTGATTGGTTCTGGAGAAATATGGCCACATCCAGCAAACCTAACTGTTTTTTCCACCTGAACAATCACAAAGTCGTCAAGTGTTGGTGCATTGTCAGCAAACTCATGACAATACCTTCTATTTAACTAAGAGACAAGCGGATCTTTCAGTGTGTCAACCCTAAAACCAGGTCAGACTGAATGAAACTCAACAAGCAGGACATGTTGGAGCAGATCTCATTTAGAAGTAGCCTGTTAATAATGCCAACAAGCAGCACTCATTATCCCCTAAAACACATTTTTATTATTATCTTGTTAAATCAGAAAAACTGTCACTTTCCAAGTTAATACAATACACTTCAATAAACAGATGAAAATGAAGGCCCAGAAGCAAACTGCATGACTGCATCTTATTTTTAACAATAACATATTGTTGAGATAAAACCAAAAAATAAATTAAAAGAATACCTGCGGGGTGGAGGTTTCTGTCCTCTTGGGTTCATCCTTCCTACTTCATCTTTCTTGCCAGCCTTCTGCAGGAATGTGGAGGGAAAATGACCCGTCTCCTCTCCTTTCCTGCAGAAAACATGACCAATAGACAGGATTAGGTTTAGAGGAGTCGAATATATGACCAACCTATTCTGAGTAAACAAGAATTCACAGATGAGTGACTCAGAAGTCCTGTTTCCACCAACAACCATATTTGCCTACTTTAAGTTTAAAATAGGGCTGGGAAATTATTAAAATTTTTAATCAGATTAATCACAGTTTACAAATTAATTAATTAATCAGGATTAATTACCATGCACAACTATGCCTGAAATTTGCCTGTTTTTACTGCATTGTATCAACAGAAGGAGCATTAACTGACCTTCCTTGGGTAAACGTAATTTGTCCAAGGGTCAGTAAATGCAGCATGTAACGTATTTCTATTTTGTTGTTCTGCATCATCAACAATACTTTGGGGTAAATATGTGACGTGTGAACCATGAACCACTAGTTTCCTCCTCAGCTGAACGATAAACAAACGCAACATGAAAGAAAAGCCATTAGTTGATCACCAACAGCCGTCTCGAACAACATGAGAGGAGAGGGAGGAAGCAGCTACTGCACAAACACAGAGAGCCTCTAGTTGAACACAAAGACTAAACTGTTGTCTGGGGATAATTTGGTTTTAAAGGGTCAATGTTTAAAATTTTCACAAGAAATTTCCTGCACCACCTTAGCTGCAAAACATTTTTTTTAAGTGTTTAGACACTCCTTTTTGTGAACATTTTTACAAATCATTTCTTTGGTAGCCTAATGTCAGGTAGTGGAGGTTAAATACATTATTTTAAGCACTTTAGAAAGGATCTAAGTTCATTTTAGTTTATTTTTAAGTTTATACGGAATTGTCTATTAATTTTGGTTTATCTCTTTAAAAAAAACAAAACAAAAAACAAAACAAAAAAAAAAAACATTGATAGGTGGAGGTTCTTGTGAAACTTCCACCTATCCATGCTACCCAAGTCATTAATTTTTGGAAGGCCGATACACAGCCAGACACGGTTCTGATAAGTTCTATGGAGAAAAATAAATTTAGGTCTGTGATCAAAATACTGTGAAAATCAATTTAATTTTTTTTTTTTTTTTTTTTATGAAGCACGGTTATCATGACAATGGAATAAACTATTCTTACAAAATCTACTCCAGTAATTCTTCTCTTTTTCAGTGAAAAATGTGGCTAACCCAGTCATGCATGGAAAAACACTTATACCATCAAATACCATGAAACCAGTATAATTTTGAGAAATATACCAGTTAATTTTGGTGATACACCCAGCACTGATCTATGGTCCCAGATGTGCCTCAGCAATGGAGAAGCTAATGATTAGCATTGTGAGGCCTGGTTGGAACCAGCAACTGCAGTTCCAGCTGAGTGACCAGCAGGGAGCAGCACTGAACTGTACAGTCTGCTGCTACATATACAAGTAGACAAGCTAACATAGCAGCTAATCCAAGTAGCTTCAGCACCAAACCAAAGCAAAGCAGCAAATGATTTAGTTTGTGGGTTGTCTGCTTCAGTACAATAGTTTCCAGCCTCTCCATCCAACTGTGGAGATTATCCATAATAAAATCAGCTGAGGAGGTTTTTTAGAAAACATTTTAGAAAATTTAGTTATAAAATGTTCTGTTAGCAGCTCATTTTTGTTTTGTGATGTTGGATGAACTAATTATTATCACAGAATTATTCTGACATTGAAGAAATCTGTCAAATATGAATGAATCTTAGGCATCGGAAGTGTACCCTCACCTCTCCCATTATTTTGTTGTACTCTATCTCATAATTACAAGGTTCAAATCCTAATTCTGATTTATTTTCTGTATTTATTGTGTAGAGATCATACCATACCTGACAACCCACCAACCATCCAGAAGCTTGTGAATGACCTCTACGGTTTCACCAATGTCTAGAGAAATCTCGTCCTCCTGTTCGGCCTTGTAGGCGTTGGTGGTGATATGCAGCTCTCCTGCAGGGACACAACAATTTAATACACACACACACACACACACACACATGCACACAAGGAAAGACACAATCATCCAGCCCACTCAACACTTGCCTTCATAGTCTGGTTCAGGCTCCTCTGCCTCCTCTGGTCCATTCAGAGGCTCTAGGTAGGATGCGGGAACCCAGCCATGTTTGGATTCACACTGGCAGAACCACCAACCTGAACACAGCAACAAAAACACACAGAGATGCACAGACTTATGCTAAAATCAGTTACATGAATCTGTTTATCTTCAAGTCAGAATTACAGTCTGAAAATTAAAAAACAAACGTTCATTTCTTTCACCACGGTGGCATCTATTATGTGCATTTCTAGAGCCGTCGCTGTCCAGCAGCTTCCCAAGGCCGAAAAGCCACTTCACAACTTTATATTCTGGGATGCTACGTTAAGTTGCAGCAGAGTTTCACTTTACACACCAAGTAAGTAGATATAAACACACTGGCCCACAGCACCGTGGCTGATTCAGCAAAGAAACACAGGGAGACATTATCGTAGGAAGAGAGAAAAAGGAAGAGAGAAAGAAACAGAGTAAGAGACAAGATGAGTCAAGATAAGACTGGCTGGAGAGATATCACAGTATAGGTTGGATGCAAGATTTTAATTAGCCGAATTAGCCATTGTTGGGGGAACATCACTGAGAAAATCCGCAAAAGTTCTGTAGTGCCTCTTAAATACATTTTTTTTTTTTGTTGTTGTTTTTTGCAGTAAAGGTATATGCACTTGCAGGTCCTTGCAGAAAAAGTGCTATAAAAATCATTTATAATTTTTTTCTGTTAATTCAGTTCAACTTGATTTGTATAGCACTAATTCATGACTTTTTTTAAATGCCTTGTTTGTTTTTCTTCTTCTATAAACTCATTTGACAGTTTTAAGGACTTGTAATCACCCTTTCAAATTTTTTTCCCTTCTCACCATTCTGATTTTTCTCCACAATTTCCACGAAGTCTCCAGTGTGCAGATTGAGTTCGTGTTTGGACGTCTTTTCGAAGTCAGCAATCACTCTGTAGGTGTCCAGGATGATGGGGCCAGAAATCTCTGAGGGGACAAATGCAGGAGTTACATTGAAAAGAGAAAAAACTGCAACATCTGTGTGATTCAAGTCACAAAAACTCTAGATTTACCCCCCAAAAGCCTTGTAGGTTTAAAAACCAACAACCAGAGAAAGGATTCTAAATACAAGAAATAGATGTTTGTGTGTACAGATGGAAAATATGAAGCTATATATGACATGAATATATGACATTAAAGTGACCCTACCAGAAGCGGTGCCTCTGGTTTTCTCTCTGGACACCACAAACGTCTCGTTTCTTTTCAATCTGAAGATGAACATTGACAATCAGCAAACGCGAACAAGCAGTTTACAGAGCATTTAGACATTTTTATTTCCTCTGGGAGCAGCCATGTTCATGTGATGCACTGACGTGTTTGGGGCAGGTGGGTTTTCGTCTTCTGGTCGGACCTTGAAAAACTGGGAAAGGTGTTTGCACCGGGAGATGTGAGGTGGCAGGTTGACAAGAAACTGGCAGTACTCAGCCAAGGTGGTTTTCCTGGAATGTCTTGATTTCTCGGTGTCCACCCATCTCGGAGCTGGGGACACAAATAAGCAGCTCCAGGTGAGAAACACACTTTTAATTAACATTGACAGGTTTCTTTTCATGTAGACATGGCAAAAATATTTTCATTTAAATAATAAAAAAAAGAATGCAGTGATTTCCAGATCCCATCAACCCATATTTTATTCCCAGTAGAAGATAAACAACATATCAGATGATGAAACTGAAAGTAGGATGAAACTGATGAAATTATGAGCTGATAGTGAATCTGATGGCAGCAGCACGTCTGAAAAAAGTAGTTCCAGGGTGATGTTCAGCATGGTGTAGCATCCCCTCTTCTTCGAACATCTGTCTGAAAACATCTGGGAAGCGAGGAGACCAGCTGCTGGAGTTTGAGGAGAGGAATGTAGTCCCATTCTGATCTGATGCAGGATTCTTGCTGCTCTACAGTCCTGGACCTTGGTTGCTGGATTTCTGCTTCCATGATGCTCCAGATGTTTTGTATTGGTGAAAGGTCTGAACTGCAGGCAGGCCAGTTCCGCAGCTGGACGCTTCTCCTGTGAAGCCATGCTTTTGTGATGGATGCATTGTCTTGCTGAAATCTGCAAGGCCTTTCCTGAAAGAGATGTTGCCTGGATGGGAGCAGATGTTGCTCTAAAACCTCCATGGACTTTTCAGCATTGATGGAGATTCACAGATGTGGAAGCTGCTCATGCCACAGGCACTAATGCAGCCCCATACCATCAGAGATGCAGGCTTTTCACTGGTCCACTGATAACAAACTGGATGCTCCCTCTCCTCTTTAGTCTGCAGGACACGCCGTCCATGCTTTCCAAAAACTAGTTCACATTTTCATCCAGGTTTCCAGTTTGCCTCAGACCATTTTAAATGAGCTTTGGTCCAGAGAAGACAGTGCTGTTTCTGGATCCTGTTCACATCTGGCTTCTTCTTTACATTATGGAGCTTTAACCTTCATTTGTGGATTTCAGGGTGAACTGTGTTCCCAGACAGTGGTTTCTGGAAGTCTTCCTGAGTCCATGCAGTGGTTTCCAGTAGAGAATCACATCTGCTTTTAATGCAGAAGATCACCAGCATCCATCCTTGTCCCATGCACACAGAGATTCTTCCGGATTCTCTAACTCAATTGATGATTTTCTACACTGTAGATGGTGGGATCTTCTCAGTCTGATGAACATTTTTCTGAAACTGTTCCACAATTTTTAGATCCAGATTGTCTCAGATTGGTGAACCTCTGTCCATCTTTACATCTGAGAGACTCTGCCTCTCTGAAATGATCCTTTTATACCCAGTCATGTTACTGACCTGTTGCCAGTTAACTTAATTGTCAAATGCTCCTCTAGTTGTTTTTTATACGTACCATTTACTTTTCCAGCCTTTTGTTGCCCCTAATCCAACTTTTTACAGATGTGTTTGTGTTTGTGCCATCAGATTCACTATCAGTCTCCGTTTCAGTATCTGATATGTTGTTTTAGTTGTACTGGGACTAAAATATGGCTTCATGAGATCTAGAAAGCTGCATTCTGTTTTAATCACATTTTACACAGTCACAACATTTTTAAAATTAGAGTTGAATGTAAATTAAAAGAATCAACTTATAAAAAACAGTTATTCAGAAATAATAATTGAGTCTTTGCAAATTTGGGGGTTTTAATGGAACCCCTACTAAGGACAAAAATCTTTGTAAAGTTAGTTTGAGCTTCTTCCTGCTCAAAGATAGAAAGTTGTGTCAGTACTGAAGTTTTGTTCTTGCTGCTTTCTCAATACTGCAACATGTCTTGTGTAATGAAGGTTTCACAAGGAGAATGTGTAAAGTTCTAGTTCAGTTTTCACCCAAAGTGGCTCAGAGAATTTAAACAGGAACAGAAAGACCACAATGAAGACTTTTATCTCAACGTTTCTATGACGACCAATGGCTGCCGGTAAAAAGTGAAACAGAACTTAAAGGGAAAATATCCACAAAATTACATTTGCACATTTTTATGTCACACTGAGTGACTTGTGTCACGTCTATATTTTGTTTCAGATACAGGACAATTTCTTCACAGACATCCAACAAATTGATTAAGGAATGTGTTAGAAAAAGTGTTTTAATTGAGACCAGCTCAATATTAAAAAAAGTGCTACACTCTACAAAATGTATGGAATAAAATACGTTTGGCATTATTAGCACTTAGTCTTTCCTTACCTTTTTTGAGTATGTTTTTTTTTTTTTACAGGATTGTCGAATTTCATGCTTGAGCGTGACACTTTCCATGGGTCTCACATCCAATTTGCCGCAGCAAAAATACATTTACCATCCACTTTATCAGGTCCACCTTTTAGTACTGGGTTGGACACATTTTTTCTCCAGAACTCGCTTAATTTTTGGTGTGATACATGGAACCAGGTAGTGGAAACCTTCCTCAGAGGTTTTGCTCCATATCGACATGACAGTCTCACACAGTTGCTGCAGGTTTGTCGGCTGCATCCATGATAAGAATCTCCCGTTTCACCACATCCCAAAGCTGCTCTACTGGACTGAGACCTGGTGGCTGTGGAGACCGTTGGAGTGCAGTGAACTCATTGTCATGTTTTAGAAAGCAGGTGGAGATGATCTGAGCTTTGTGACATGGTGCATTATCCTGCTGGAAATAGCATCAGAAGATGCTACACTGTGGTCATAAAGGGACGGACATGGTCAGCAGCAATACTCAGGTAGGCTGGGGTGGTTAAACCAGGCCCCGTTGGTACTAAGGGGCCCAAAGTGGACCAAGAAAATATCCCCCACACCATTACACCAGCAGCAGCCTGAAGCATTGATCCAGGATGGATCCATGTTTTCATGATGTTTCCACCAAATTCTAAACTTAGCATCTGAATGTGGAGCTGAAATGGAGACTCATCAGACCTGCAACGTTTCTCCATCTTCTATTGTCCAGTTTTGGTGAGTCTCTGTGAACTGTAGCATCAATTTCCCGTCCTGGTTGCTAACCGGTAACACTCACTCACTCTGCAGGACCAAGTCTTGGTGGCTAACCATTAGCAGCTGCTGACTCTACAGGACTCAGTCCTGGTGGCTAACTGTCAGCACCAGCTCTTTCAACCTGGGAAGTGACCCAACTGCTACTGTTCTGGAGCTTGCATCTGCTCATTGCTTTTCATTTTAGAACATCAAATGAATAAATTAATAAACTGATTAATTTTAAAATGAATAATAAAATCCCTGCCTGGATATTTGACATGGCCTCAGTTTGTCAGGTGATGGTTAAAAAATATTAACTAATACAGCCCCTCGTCGAAAACTTTTAGTTGAGTTTTTATTCACTGCTGAAAATAGCTGTCTCATCCTATACAAAATTTTTTCGACAATACTGTTTTAGTGGGTCTTCTTAGCCAGCACAGTGGCATAAGCTACAGAACTTTTTCTCCCGCTGGTGTGACTTAATTTTTTTTAAGGCGATTGATTTTAGAAAGAAAAAGAAGAAGGTCCTCTCTATGACAGTTAGTGGTCAGAAGATCGGTCATATAAATATCTTGGTATTCATTACAGCAGTAAATTAAACTGGAAATGAAGAAGGCTCAGCCCAGACTTTTCTTTATCAGCTCTAAACTTTTAAATGTCTTATAAAGCCATTTTAGCCAGTGTTTTTCTTTTGTGCTGGAGCTACTTTGCTGGGCTGGCAGCATCTCTGAGGATAAGAAAAGATCAACAGGGCTGGGTCAGTGATAGGATTTTATAGCAAACACACTTTAGGTCACTGTAGTGGAAATTTGGGTCAAAACTGAGATCAGTGCTGCACTGTGAAGGCCATCCCATGCAGTGCCTCTAAGGCCTTAACCAGTGAGCGACTAGTTAGACTGAGAAGGTCTTTTATTCCTGCAGCTGTTACATATTTTAATTCACTTTGTTTCTTTGGCTTTTTATGATTTTACTGGTTTCTAGTAAAATTATTACTGTTGTGAAGTGATTGTGGTGTTTTGTGAATAGTGGCTAAATAATTTCTCCTTGTGGGATTATTAGTTATAAGAGTTTGGTAATGATGATGAACCTGAGGTTGCTGAAGAGGAGGAGAATGAATAAGAACTGGATCATGAAAATAGCAATGAAAGTTGAAACTGATGAGGAATCTCATTGTTTGCTCTGCTGCTATAAACTCACAAGTTATTTTAACAAAAACAAATTTGCATCGTGTAAATCTGGAAAAACATCTGTATGAGGTTGCCATGACTGTTACATATTTAGTTTTCTATGCAACATGCAAATGTTCTACTTCTGTTTACTGTTGTGTTATTTTTCTTTTTTATGCATGCATTTAACTATAGTGTTTGCTCAAGAGCTTAACGTTAACACCTGGTTGCATTTAATAGAAAAAGAGAAGTGGGTTCAGTTGCATGGGTTTGCTAATCGCAGGTGCTTCCTGAAAGATTACAGCATGCTGAAAACATCTATGTGTTTTTTTTTCTAGACTGTAACCGAACAGAATGGACATACAATAAAGCCCTCAGCAGCTGTTTAAATATCTGCAAAAACAGATCAAGTTAAGTTTTTTTTTTTTTATTACCTGGGAGGGAAGGGATGATTCTGTCCTTCCTTTCTATTTGACCAGACTCGATTGGAAACATCTCCTTCAGTTCTTTCTGTGACCAAAACAGAAAATATTTAAGACTTCAGGTTCGAACTCTGAAATTCTTCCTTCTTTAGCTGCAAAGGTGAGCCAAGTTTCTACATGTAGAGCAGAGGAACTCACGTGGAAAGTGTGGATTTCAGGATATGTCCTGTAGATGAGCTTCTCCGTGAGGTCGCTCCATTTCACCATCAGCATGTACACCTGCACATAAACTCAACATTTCAGCCACATCATACACAACACCATGAGCTGATTTCAATGCCTAAATCCATGAATAACACAGTTTAGATGTTGTTTAGATGTTAGCCTTACATAGTGCAGACTCGGAAAGAAGCGTTTCTCAAAGCCCAACAGCTCCACATGTCTGACATAGATCGCCTCCATGTTAAATCCAGCAGACGGACAGAGTCCAACTGAAGTGGAAACAGAAACAAGGCCTATATATTTACTGAACATGTGTGTGTCATCAACACACACTTTTAGTTCCTCTTTACAGGTCTTTGAAAGTCATAACTTCATCACAATGGAAAAGAGGGAGGAAATAGAAGTTGCTTTCATTTCTCAATTGCAACAAGAATAAATTCCAATAATAAATGTATTAATCTGTGGGTCTTGATCTGCTGCAGAACAAAGACACCAGTTTTGTGGAGGGAAAATAACTGAAGGATTGTCCTTCAAACAAATAAAGACTGAAAATTTGTGTCAGAGCCTAAATAAAGACCTCTGTAGATTCTCTGTCTCAGTTTTTAGAGAGAAGATACTTTCTCCTGCAAACCTTCAAAAGCAAGCCTTACTGGTTCAGCCTTTTCTAACTGGACTGTCATGAACTTTAACGTTTAACTTGCTAACTGAGTCCTGGAGAGTCTGGGATGTAAATCTTGGGGTTTTTCTACAGTCTGACCTTGAGATGAACTTGCTGGGATGTCCATGCCTGGGAAGACTGGAAGCTTTCTGTAATGTTTTCCACACGTTTTCATTCTCTTTGTAGAATGATGGACTCTGGATAGTATGGAGATAACCTTATAACCCCTCTTAGATCTTAAATAAAGGCATCTGGACTTATTACCAATTATTACAATTATCTGATTACTCCCAGTTATCAGGTTGGGTCATGTAACTGGAAAACCACCTTTGAACACATGAGATGGTCTCATGAATCACCTTCCTGCACCTGCTCCTGCAGTGCAGCTTTGACTCTCCTCAGGGGTTTCACAACCATTCCCACACTGGACAACATTCACACTGCAGGTCTTAATGCTCAAATCCGTTTGTTTTTTGTTTGTTTTTTTTTTTTTTTTTGCTTTGTTGTTCACATTATCATTTTAATTCAATCTTCAGCACACTGAAGTGTTACTGGTACGTGACCGTGAAGTGATGTGCATGTGCAGAGAAAGGCAATTTTACGAAGGTAAATATGGATGCTTCACCTGTTTGTGTACTTTGGGAGTAGTTGTCTGGTGGTTATGCTCAAAGATGAATTAAATGATTAGATATTGTACCACTTTCACCGGCACATAATTGTGCCGTTAATCTCAATTCAATGACATGTGACATAACCTTTCAGACTACGTTTCTTTCGACACAGATCGGATAGCTATCCAATCTAAGACCACATGAAAGCAGCCTGGATCATATCTAAAAAAAAAATCGGATTTGTCCTATTCATATTGGGGCGGGGGGGCTCTGTAAAGCTCTATTCACACTGAACTGCAGTGTGAATAGAGAGAGTCAGGTAGGTCGGTAAACAATGCACAGGTGACAACGACTTGAACGACCCACACAATGGTAAGGTGAGTAAAACAATGTGTCCTTAACCACCATTAATCTGTGAATGTTCCTTTAATGATAAGAAGTTGAAACTCCCCACTAACTGGCTAGAACTGAAAAAAACTTTCAAATGAGAGGCAGCTTCTTAAAAAAACCAGGAAACTGACATCCAGTTGCCTTTATTTTAGCTCTTTTGACTGTTTTTATAGATGAGCTCACATAGGTGATGATCAGTTAATCAGTGCATTGATTAGCAGGAGATGAAAAATTTAGTTTTTTCACACACTGCTTCTTAATTTAGGTTTAGCTTTTGTAAAATAAATAAATAGTGTGATTTCTCATGTGTTGACATATAATGCTGTTTCCTAAAAGTCATAGCAGTTAACGTTTTGTTGTCTTTTTAACTTCTGAAAAAACAGTGAACTCAAATGTGAAGAAATGCTGCAAGTGAGGAATTTCCCGCATTAATATTTCCCAAAAGCCCAAAAGGGGAAACACTGCTGAATTTACATTCTGAGTCCATCACAATAAAAAACTATTTTAGTTCTCGAGCAATGTGTGTGTGCTTTCTGCTAAACGTGTGATTTGCAAAGTTTTTGCAACAGAAAAAAGAGGAACATAAACAGAGCAAACATAATTACAAACTAACCCACATGGATGAACTTCCCCCACTCTGGCAACATACTGGGCAGCAAATACACAAATGTAAAAGTAAAAACATTCTTTTTCATTAAGTATCTAATAAAGATGTTTGATGAAAAAGTAAATAGGCATAATTTTCTACTTGAGGTCACAGCTGCAGTACAAGTAAGCATGATCAGTGTGTGACTGCACATATAAGATGTTTGGTCCATTTGTCTGGTTTTATTTCAACAAAAATTTGCATCTCAGACTTTAACACAGTTTTAAGTGATTTAGAATTTGTTGTAAATTTACGGGGTTAAGTGATTATATTTTAATGATATTTTCAGGACATGTTAAACAAGTGGGCCTAAGTAATGAACATTACGTCATCAATCACATATTCTCCAGTGTAATGGTTGTCAGGTTGTCAGCCGCAAAAGGTCTAACCGAGTGATAGCCAATAAAACGGCAATAAAAGTGCAACACTTCCGGCACTCATTGGAAATACAGGACCGAATCCCAGTTCTGTCAGAGCAACTTCGGTTCAATTAATCTCACTCTTCGATGTTTATAGTGTTACAGTGTGAAATAATCCTTTTTTAAAATACATTATAAATTAATTGGTTTTGATTTTGGCTTTTAACATAAAGCTTGTTCTTAAAGACTTCCTTAACTAATAAAATTTGAGATTTTTCTTATACATCTGTGTGAGCTTGTGTTATATAACAGGCAAGGGGTTCTTTAATACGTTAACATTTATAATATGTTTTAATAAAGTCAACATTTCACAGAAATGACCAGTATTTAAAGGTCCCATATTATGCAAAATTCACACTATGTGTCCATATAGTCTGTGTATGAGGCCCTAAAATGAGGAAATTCTGTCTTCTCTCTCACTTGCTTGCTCCACTTTTTAGTGAATGTGTGCTCAAATTTGGTGAGTCTGAAATCCTTCTCTTTGTGAACTCACAAAGGGAAATAACCATTTCCTAGTGGGGACTCCCCAGCTAGCTGAGCCTGCCCTCTAAAATCACAGAGGAGGCACCAGTCCAAGAGAGGGGCATGGACAGGCACCACTCATGAGCACGAAAAGGTTCCGACACAGAAACAGCCTGTACTCAGTGGAGCTCACTAGAGCCACTTTTGGAATAGCGGAAATTAAGGACCAAGGCTGAATATGGGGTAATAGACTTTGAAAACAATGTTGTTGGACCTTTCGTATGAAGTTGCTGAAAATATGTATGATATGAGACTTTTAACTAAAAAGATATTTCTAAAGAAAAATAGACAAAAAATAATATAAAAACTAAAAACAGTGATTATTATTCTACACTGATTTCATATACCAACTTGAAATTCTAAACTTCAAGCACCATGCATGGACTGACGTGACATCAAAACAAACAAAAGCAAACAGAAATACAAATAAAGACTGAACAAACATTTAAGTTTAATCAGTAACACACATCCATAACAACAGCTGTTGTTTACTGATACAATATTTACACTTTATTCATTAAAACCCACAAAACTGTGTCTAGTTTCACTCTTGGGGAAAAACTGGATGACTTTTTGCTACAACTGTGACAATGACCTAATTTTACACAATATCATGTGTGGCTAAAAGCTGAAATAGTGATCAGATAAATGAAACTCAGATAACAGAAACCACTTAATATGGTCCATGTTTTAACCCAGGAGTTTATATGAGCCACTACTTCCTCTTTTCTGCTGCCCATCACTTCTTTCAGCCTCGTAGAAGGAGGACTGTTGGACTTCTCCCCAGGTCATTTCATGGGTTATCCCCTCTGCCTGAGACAGGGAAAACACCTTGGCAGGGCAATAAATATATTTCCCTGCAACCCCGGGGAACCCACTGTGTATGTGTGGACTCTCTGGTACAGCTTTTTGGAGCACTAGAAGAACTTGACCTCCCCAGACTGAAAGAAAAAATGAACAGAGGATCCATCACCAAGTGTGAGTTTAGCTGAGCACAGGCAAGACAGTTTCTTGTCCTCTTTTTTTGGTGGTGTCTGCTGTGGTTGTGGCTGCTTCTGTTGCGGCTTCTGGACAATTTCCTGCACCATTTTTTCATTATCAGCCTTGAGCAAGCCATTTTCTTTTATATCTCTTTGAATCTAGTATTCATATAAATAAGTTTGTCTGCACTTCGTGCGTCTTCACCGTCTATCTAATGTTTAGAATAAGTCACCGGCATTTCCTAACCCTAACTGAAGAGGTGGAAACAGGGCCCCCAAAATCTCGCTAGTGGCCAAACATATATTTCATCCGTAGTAGTAAGAACTGCAATAGAGAATGGATGATAACAGTGAAGAGAGTTGAGCTTAACTAGGTCCTCAGTTCGAAACCGGACGGAAACAATCTTATCATTTTTCCCCTTGATTGATTCACAAATGTGGCCACAAACAAGACAGTACGCTGCATGGCCTAGTATGTGTTCAACACAGGAAAGCAAGTTAGGATTACATGCATGTCAGTTTCCGTAGTGTAGTGGTTATCACGTTCGCCTCACACGCGAAAGGTCCCCGGTTCGAAACCGGGCGGAAACAATTTATGCTTTTTTTTTTCTCCTCTGCGACTATCTGGTACGGTAAAGGTATACTTGATCGCATAAAGTTGTAAACCGCCTTCTATTCTAACTTAAACAAAAAATGTAGTGTTCACAACATTGCTGTGTACCAATTAACAGGCATTTAACTAACCGGATCGCTTTGTGGCCCACTTTGTACTGGGTTCCTAAACGCACCAATAACTAACGGTTTCCGTAGTGTAGCGGTTATCACCATAGATATCTACAATAAAGGCCCTAGATGTCTCAACCACGCTTTTGGCCAATGGAGTCGAATGTCCGTGCTGGCGGCCATCTTGCCACAATCAGCTTAGCTCACTCATAACGTTTTAATGGTGCATGCACTTTATAAATACCCATAACTTACTCAATTTTATAGTAATCTTTATGAATAATGATAATGAACAATTATGGCCAAAGATTCTAGAGCGGAGCTTTAACTGTGGACTTGAAGACGCTTTTATAATTTAAAAGACAAAAAAGCAAGTTTCACCAAACACATACCGTGCCGATATGTGAGTTATTACGTGTCTATGTTCATACGTGGCAGGTTTCCGTAGTGTAGTGGTTATCACGTTCGCCTAACACGCGAAAGGTCCCCGGTTCGAAACCGGGCGGAAACATATTTAAGTTTTATTTCCCTCCTTTAGTGGGTATGGCAAACGCACATTGGATCGCAAAAGATTTCAATTTCAATCTTTCAGACAGTTGCAAACCGCTTTCAATTTGAATTTATAACATTCCTGTCCTCCGTAGTCTACACACTTCGAAGTCTGCTTAACGTTTGTGAAATGAGACAGGCTACCTAGCCAACAAAAATTTCACATAGCATCAACACAGGACGCCAAGTGCTAATTTTCATCTGTAGTCCTGTTGGCCAGTTGTACAGTGGCACCCTATGTAAAATACAAAATGGTATAAACAATAGACGACAATAAAATACAACAGTAGTTTTAAAGCTGTGTTAGACCATTACAGAGTAGCAGCGGCATTAAATGAGACAAAGGGTTAAAGCTCAGTGAAATTAGTAAGCAAGCATACCCATCCCCCATGATCTGAGCGTGTTCATGTCAGACAGTCGATCAAGTCAGGTAATGGCTGCATTTACAAATGAATGGCGGCTAATTATAGGACGTTGAGTTGCTAATTTTAAACCACACAGTCTTTTGGTTGTCCTCTGGGCATGATAGCAGGAGTAAAAAACACTCTGGGTTTTCTAGTTTTAAATGTAGCACAATGACTATTTCAGATAATATTTATCTGCTTTCAGTGTTTAAGGTCATATATCCAAATGACAGAATTCAGCAAGTGTCCTACATGTATAGCAACAGATACAGTCCTCGTGCAGTATCCTATGTCCATATATCAACAGATATGGCACATATTGACCTCTCTGGTCAATTATGGAGAAATATCCCCTACACGTGCCAGGATTCTGGCCCTCTTCAGTGTCTTGACCTCAGATACTTCCAGACATGACCGCAGGTCATATCCAGAACTCCAGGACATCTTACTTGATGTTCAGGTGTTTATCCCAGTCATAAACTTCTCTCCTGCTCTTCCCTGCAGAGAACAGCTGATACTTGAACACTTGAACAGCTACATCCAAACTCTGGAGGATCACAACCCAGCACTTTCTGGTGAAATGTTCTTCACTGAGAAAAATAATGTTCACTGGACCCTGAAAACGGGTCTTGCCATGTTACAGCACTGGAATGACCAGGTAAATTGGGAATAAATTGGCTAAAATAAGCCACCTTAAACTTACCATCACTCCAGAGGAGAACACGGCTTTAAAGGAACTGGCAAAAAATAGAAACATCATTTTAAAACCAGCTGACAAAGGGAGTGGAGTACTGATTTTAGACAGAGATCAATATGTAAAAGAAGGCTTTAGACAATTTAATGATACACCTTTTACACTAAACTGAAAAGACCTATTTATATAGAAACTGTACCTATAATTGATAAAAATTATTAATAATTTATATTTAAAGAAATGTATTAATTAAAAACAGAAGAACTACTTGATGGGCTCCTCAGAGCCGAGGGCAAGACGCTTTTATATGCTGCCCAAGACTCCTAAGGACCCCTCCAAATGGCCGCTCACCTTTCAGGTCCCTCCTGGACGCCTCATCGTGTCCGACCGTAACAGTGAGACCTATTATACAGCTGAATATATTGACCACTAAATAAGATAAGATAAATTTAAACAAATTGAACTCCTAGAAGAAAAGGTATTTTATTCACAATTGACATTGACAGTCTGTATACAAACATAGACACAAAAGAAGGAATTGAAGCAGTTAAAAAGATTTTCCAGAAATACCCCAACAAAAAGAGACGTGATAAAGAGCTGCTACAGCTGCTGGAAGGGAACTTAACCAGAAGAGACTGAATTTAATGGTGAGTTCTACTTACAGGTGAAGGGAACAGCGATGGGGAAAAAGTTTGCCCCAGTTTATGCCAACATTTTTATGGCAGACTGGAAGACTTCAGCCCTAGAAAGCTGTGAAACAAAGCCTCACATTACTACGGGTTCCTCGATGACACCTGGAGAGCTCCCTGCGGTACTCGAAGCAGGACTTCAACCAGAAACACACATTCAGTAGATTTTCTAGACACAACAAAGGGAATAATTTCTCAGAGACCCTCAAACTGGAATTGAAAGTTTTTTTCAAACCCACTGACACTCATGCCCTTCTATAGAAAACCAGCTTCCATCCTAAACATACATTTGCTGACCTGGGAAAGTCTCTGCTGCAGAGATTCTGCAGAATCTGCACACAGTAGTCTGACTTTGCTCCTACCACTAAAGTGTTGTTTCGCTCTTTGTCCAGCAGAGGGTACTGTCGCTTCTTTCTTAGGAAATGCCTCAAGTCTTTCCTCCAGACCAGACCAATCAATGTTTCGTGGAGCTGTGGCCTTTCACAACAGGGCAGCAAATATCCCGCTTCAACCAATAGGGGCTTGGGCGGCAAAGTGCGCTCCCCCACACATGATCAAATGTGCTGCCATCTTCCAAATGGAGAAAAAAGCCTCTCCAGACTGGATCACCTATTCACCATCTACAGGTAACAGTTTTTGCTCCCCTTGCATGTTATTTGCATCAAAGAAAAAACAGTTCATTAGTGGTTTTTCTGACTGGAAACATCCCGAACGTGTGCATGACCACGAGAAAAGCTCAGAGCTAGCTTTTCTTCGGCGCTCATCAGCCACTGGGAGCGGGAATGGGAACTAAACTGGCGCAACAGCTGGAATGAGAGAAGCGGGAGGGGCTCAGGCGGGTTGTTGCTGCAGAGCAAACAAATAACGGTGAAACAAATAAATAAATAAGTGGGTACGGGCCTACGATATGATCTATCTGAGAAGAATAAATAGTAGTGATGTGCCAATCAATAGTGAAATATCTATTCATCCTTTAACAGCATTTATATAACTTTACTTTCAGGACAATAGGAACTATGTCTTCTTCTGGCAAATGTAGAAAAGGTGCAGCGTCGCGTCGCAGCAGCGCGGTTCATCCGCTGCTCAGTGATCAGTTCTACATACAGTGATGAGGGAGATATATTAAGCCCCACAGACAGCAACGATGCACAGTTTGATGTGTGTGTGAAGACAACAATCTTCATTAAACATCAGAGAATCTACCATAACACACAAGCAGAGGTGATGAGGTGAACTAAATAGGAAGAGGAGGCGGACAGGTGCAGCAAAGGTAGGGACAGACATTACTCTGAGTCCTTTGGCGCAGCAGGCAGGTAATATCAGGTACTATCAGAGGGAGAAAATGTAGAGCTGGTTGATCCTGTACAATGTCACTGCTTTTTGGGGAGGTGATTTACATCTGCCTGCTGCTAGACTGCTGGAAAGTCAGAATTCTGACTTTAATTCTGAGGACATTAGTGTCTGTGTCATTGTGGGAGAGCAGAAGAGAAATTACAAAGATAATGATTTTCTTTGAGATTTGGTCTTTCTCAGAAGACCAAATATACTTGTTTGAGAAGCAAAAGGTGGGTAAAACATATTTACCAGTTTGTGATTTTTGTACATTAAAAAGTGTGAAGCAACGTTTCTGATTAGGCTAGCTTGCATGCTATCATAAGCTAAACATTAGCGAATGGCAGACGGCAGACCCGTTTGTCGGCTAATGACAATATGACCAGTGCCAGCTCTGGGCATAGGCTATCTAGGTGGTTGCCTAGGTCGCCATCTGTTGGAAGAGGCGCCAAATTGTTGTAAAAAAAAATATATATATATATATATATATATATATATTCTGTGATGATGACCTCCTCGCCTGACCTGCTGCTCCTACTGCTGCGGGCTGGCAGGTGAGAGTGGAGGGAGGGGAGCAGCGCATCCAGGTTCGTAATGATAATACTGATGGACGACTTCGCCTTGTCGTATGTTGCCAACAAGAAAATCATTAAAAAAAACTTTTATAATGAAAAGACAATCCAAGCCGTCAGGTGCTGCTTACAGAAAACTTAGGAAGGAGGAAAACCGAGCCCAAAGTAGAGGTATGTCGGAGTTACTGAACAATAAGGCAGCGTGTGTTAACTTTTCATTTTGACATCAACAGTGGGCTAACGCTAGCTAACATAGATGCTATTGCACCGTAACAACAATATCTGAACAACATAACAATTCAAGTGCCACCAATATTATGAAAAAAAAAAAACAAAAAAACATGAAGGGCATAATGTCAAAATGACAAAGGTTTGATACGACGTAAACATTTTCTAATTGTATTTGCAAAGCAGTATTTATGCAACTGTTTGTTTATTGTAAGGGTAGGGTACTGCTATTTAATGTTAGTGCTATAAAATTTAAAGTAATGTGTTAAATTTGTCCAGAACATTTTTGCAGCCACAACAACACCTGTAGAAGCTGCTAGAGAGGAATGTAGGTTAATTCAACAAAGAGTAATGACTGCAGTACTATTACGTTTTATAATATTTTTTATCCAACAATTATTAAATAATATTTGGATTTGTATGATCTAAATGAAGAACACTGAATGCACAATGTAGAAATGTCAGGTGATTAAATACAGACAGGCTGCCTGTCTGTGTCTCACTGAGTGGCTGGAAGGACATGCGGGAATTATTTCAATAACTAAACCACTCTGTGTTACAACTTACATATGAAACATGCTTCAAAAATGCTTAATGGGTGGGTGCTTGATTAATTTTTTTGTTTTACACAGTGGCATTATTGTGTTTTGTTTATTGTAATTGTAGCAGTTTTTATAGTTTAATGTGTGTTTTTTTTATTGCACCGTTTTACATTGTTTTTGGATTCGCACCAGTGCCATTTCTTGCCCTGGACTTTTGCACTAAATGTTATTTATTTTTAACTAAATGTTATTTATTTTGTGCTATTTATTATTTTTGTAGTGGTTTGTTTAGTTTAGAGTGTTTCAGCGTGACTTTGTTTTGATTGTTAATAAAGAGACAAGAATTTGTACATTATTTATAAAATGTGTGTGGCTGAGTTATGCAGCTTCAGTTTAGGTAAGAATTTTGCCGCGTAGGATGGGGAGCAAACCTCCTGTTTGGCCTAGGGCATCTGCCGGCCTAGGACCGGCCCTGTATATGACAACCACGTTGTTATGCCTTCACTGTTTGTCTTCAAACAATGCGGACTCCGCTGGTAACTGGTTAACAGTTTATTTCTGCTTACACCGAACGTACAACTCATTGTTTACATACCTAACTCACATCAGCCAACCTGAAGTGCATGATATCACATTACTGTAACGGTCTGTGGTTAGAGTATGTGATAGGAATCCCTGCCTAAATATGCTGGTGGTATGTTTTTGTGAATTGAATTATACTTTATTGCACACACTCTATTATAAAATAAAGTGAATAAATGAATGAACTTACAAGACCTTATGAACGAGCCTAAAGTGGGGCAGAACTGCTGCTGGCCTTTTTCTGATGTGTCAAATCGTAGTTCAATGTAACATTAAATGGGATTATTTAGATTTGCAATACTGAGCAGGTTGTTATGTATCAAGGTGCTCTAGACTTATTCATTTTAGATTTGTGCACCATGTAGTTGGAAAATTACAAAGTAATTATTTTAGAATTGTTCCTCTTGTGGTGAAAGTATAACCATGACAAAATATCGGCCTAGTTTTCTTCTTTGTATGATATTTCTGGAATTTTATATCATAATTACTATTACGGCACACCACAGGACTTTTCTTTGGGGAGGTGGGCCATTCACAAGTTTGTATATGGAAATATAAGGATACAGATTAAGCCACTCTAAGTTTTAAATAATTCATATATCAAGTTATACAACCATGTGCACTTTCAGAAATATTTCAAAAGGAAAACAAAAGTACATGCGTGTGTGTAAAAAAACTTGGATTCAATTAAAAATGCTCAATCATCTCTTTATAAGTTTAAAACTAGCCAGTTTTGTGATAAATTTAATTTGAAAGATTTCCAACTTATTAATATTGAGGTCACAGAGAGGTGGATGGTTTTCTTATCCAACAACAAGCCCTTTTGGTCAAAATGTTAATCACAATTATTTAAATCAATATTTTGATATTAATTATTTATCACAATTATATTTTCACTGTATGTGACCCCTTAGTGCACCTACTGTCCCACTGAATCACTCTCTGCTGACTCTTCTGAATGAAAAGTTGCAGAGGAGTACTCAAAAGAGTGGTTGAGAGAAGCAGCACAATCATGTTGCTGAGCACTGACAGCAATGTTGTCCTCTTTTTTAACACTCTGACTTTACTATTAGGGAGTGCTGGTTGTGCATGATGTAGGAAGATTTTAATTAATTTACAGGTCTTTCACGCCTTCAGCTTTAGTTAAGGTGGCTGCCTTGACCATAAAGTGCTTTGGGAAACACTGTTAGTAATCAGTATTTACAATGCTTCTTCCTGTGCAGGTTGAACTTGACAAGGTTGTCAACACGAGTAATGCACACAGGATCAGACCAAGAAGTGGTGGTGCTGTGTCAAGGCAGCCAGTTGTGATGTACTTATTCCCAGAACTCCATGATGCTGAGGATCGACAAAAACCTATCTCTAAGGAGGAAGTCACTTTGTGTGCGGAAGAGCGTTCTCCTAAAGGACAATTTCCATGTGATCAAACTGTTATTGAACTGTGCTGTCTACTGATGGAGGGAAATGGGTGGGAGGCTCCAGCAGATCCTTTTGCTGCAGCAGATCTGTGCATCAGGTTACAACTGGAAATACATCAAATTATTTAATGTCATTTGACACAAAAATTAATTGTATTTGAAGTTCATGTTTGTTTTTCTGTAAGCTTTTTACTAATTTGAAGGAGCCTAATGAACATATAATCAACATTTTCACACATGACCAGAATACACATTTGGTAGAACAATCAACATTTTATTGAAAATTAAAATTTAAAACATTTCTCAGAATTCTAAGATTAAAGTCAGAATTCTGACTTTTGTCTCAGTTCTATTTTTTTTTCTTCAGTGGCTCTAATACTCTTCCGTATAAGTCATATGGATTTAGGTGAGAAAATATTCCAAGTGAATATCAAATTTATACATTTATTATGATTTCTTACATGAATTTGGAGGTTTGCCTTAAAAATCCAGCACAATAAAATTCATATAGTCCGACTTTACACAGATTTATTTATATTTACAGAAAGACTTTATTATAAGTGATTGTTGGAAATGTGCTCCAACAAATATGTTTAAAAGAATTATGTTGAAATTTATTCTCCAGTAAATGTCATTGAGTCATGTTTTGTATTGAAGCTGCTGTCTGACTGTAAACTGCCTTACTGGGAACTGTCTGACTATGACTGCATAACAATCATATATACTGAACCTTTCAGCACCACTTAAACATTGTAACATCAGTTTTGGCAAAAATTGACATCATGAACCACATAGTCCTCAGGTTCACACCCAGCAATAACAGGTCCATCATCACGTCTAAACGAGGCTGAAGTTATTCAGTTTACAATCAGTCATTTGCAGCTGATTCAAACTAAATGATCTCAGTAACACTGACATTACCTTTTATTCTGTTGTATGTTCTGCTATAAGCAGGTTAAGATAGTCTTGTTATCTTATTTTCCACATGCTGTATTCATTTTTGTACATTCTCAACACCTTGATGAGCTGATAATTAAGGCCCCCCAAAAAGGCCAAAAGCCAGTTTGACAAGGCAGACAAAGCTTGAGAAATTATTATTGTGAAATTTCCTTTGTCTTGTCTTATTATGTTCTAGAATGCGCCGCTAGGTGGCAGCAGCAATTGTAGTAGCTCTGTTTTTAACTTATGATTTTTTTTTGCAATATAGCCGTCTTTTTTAAGATATCAGCTGTCAATCTGTGTCTGTTCGGGTAGATTTTTTCGCGCTGGTCAGAGGCTGTGCTATACGGGAGATTTTTCTGAATATTTTTTCTTTTTGCAAGACTTGTTATTGTGAGTCTCCATGGCAACGAGACTTGTTTACCATCGGGATCAACTGATAAAACTCTCCAAACTCAAGATTATCAGTAAAACAACACTTCAAATCCCAACGGAGTTGAAAAGAAAGAGAAGAGGATGCAGGGCAGGAGCGAGGCAGAGAGAAAACGGTGGCGATTCAAACCGTTTCTTCCAACGGTTGTTATGGGAAACGTGAGATCGCTAGTTAACAAAATTGATGAACTTCAGGTGCTAACCAGGTCTCTTAAAGAATACAGAGAGTGCAGTATTATGTGCTTCACCGAGACATGGCTGCATGAACACATCCCAGACTGTAATGCGTCTGTACACGGCTTCAGGACGGTCCGTGCAGACCGCAATAAACAACTCAGCGGGAAGCTGAAGGGAGGTGGAATTGCGGTGCTGGTAAACCAGCGCTGGTGTCATCCTGAACATGTCACTGTTAAAGAGAAAATCTGCAATAGAGACATTGAACTGCTAGCTGTGAGTCTCCGCCCGTATTATTTACCCAGAGAGTTCATATGCGTTATTCTGGTAGCGGTATATATATTACCTGGTACCGCTCCAGACGCAGCCTGTGATGTCATTAACTCTGTAGTGGCCAGGCTTCAAACACAACATCCAAACGCATTTGTGGCGATCTCTGGAGATTTTAACAACATCTCCCTCTCTGCAACTCTACCAACTTTCCAACAGTTTGTCAGCTGCTCCACCAGAGAAAACAAAACGTTGGACTTATTTTATGCAAATATTAAAAATGCATACAGCTCCTTTGCCCTGCCACCTTTAGGAAGATCAGACCATAACCTAGTTCTTCTCTCCTCCTCCTACAAGCCCATCGTTCAGCAACAACCAGTCATTAGAAAGGCTATTAGAACCTGGTCTAATGAAGCTGAAGATGCTCTGAGAGGATGCTTCGAGGCTACAGACTGGAACGTCCTATGTGAACCTCATGGAGATGACATCAATGCCTTGACTGAGTGTGTGACAGATTATATTAACTTCTGTGTGGACAGCACCGTTCCAACAAGAACAGTGAGGTGCTTCCCCAATAACAAACCCTGGATCACCAGTGACCTGAAAAAGCTGCTGAACATCAAAAAGAAAGCTTTTAGGGATGGAGACAGGGAGTTATTGAAGTCCACACAAAAACAACTTAAAACACAAATGAAGAAGTGCAAGGAGGACTACAGGAAGAAGTTGGAAAGTAAGCTTCAGAAAAACAATGTGAGGGATGTGTGGTCAGGAATGAAGAAGATCACTGGCTTCGGGATAAAGGAGGATCAGACTGATGGAGGTCTGGACAGAGCGAATGAACTGAACAGGTTCTTCAATAGGTTTAGCTCACCTCCTGCTTCAACCCCAACTAGCCACACACCCTCCATGAGCCCACAGCTTTCCTGTCACACCTCCACTCTGTCACCCTGCAGCTCAGTCAAGGACCTGGACACAACCTCATCTCCCTCCACATCAGGACTTCCTGAAACCTCCTCTACCTCCACCTCCACTCTGTCTGTCTCCTGTAACCAAGTCATGCAACAACTGGTGAAACTGAACCAGAACAAGGCTGCAGGTCCAGATGGTGTCAGTCCCAGAGTTCTCAAGACCTGCTCAAAACAGCTATGTCCGATTCTCCAGCACCTGTTCAACACCAGCCTGAGCCAGAAAAGAATCCCGGTGCTGTGGAAAACATCCTGCCTTGTTCCAGTGCCTAAAAAACCACAACCAGCTGAACCAAAAGACTACAGACCAGTCGCCCTGACATCTCACGTCATGAAAGTCCTGGAGAGACTCTTACTGGCTCACCTCAGCAAGCAGGTGAACACCTTTCAGGACCCATTACAGTTTGCATACCGTAATGGGCTTGGGGTTGAAGATGCAATCATATACCTGCTTCAGAGAGCCCACTCTCATCTGGACCAGTCAGGGGGGGGGGGGGGGGGGGGGGGGGGGGGGGGGGGGGGGGGGGGGGGGGGGGGGGGGGGGGGGGGGGGGGGGGGGGGGGGGGGGGGGGGGGGGGGGGGGGGGGGGGGGGGGGGGGGGGGGGGGGGGGGGGGGGGGGGGGGGGGGGGGGGGGGGGGGGGGGGGGGGGGGGGGGGGGGGGGGGGGGGGGGGGGGGGGGGGGGGGGGGGGGGGGGGGGGGGGGGGGGGGGGGGGGGGGGGGGGGGGGGGGGGGGGGGGGGGGGGGGGGGGGGGGGGGGGGGGGGGGGGGGGGGGGGGGGGGGGGGGGGGGGGGGGGGGGGGGGGGGGGGGGGGGGGGGGGGGGGGGGGGGGGGGGGGGGGGGGGGGGGGGGGGGGGGGGGGGGGGGGGGGGGGGGGGGGGGGGGGGGGGTGGGGGGGGGGGGGGGGGGGGGGGGGGGGGGGGGGGGGGGGGGGGGGGGGGGGGGGGGGGGGGGGGGGGGGGGGGGGGGGGGGGGGGGGGGGGGGGCAGCACTTTGAGGGTCATGTTCTTTGATTTCTCAAGTGCTTTTAATACGATTCAGCCTGCTCTGCTGTGTGAGAAGCTGCAGAAATTCCAGGTGGATCCCTTCACAACCACCTGGATTTATGACTACCTCACAAACAGACCACAGTTTGTGAGACTGAAAGGTTGTGTGTCTGAGATGGTGGTCAGCTGCACTGGAACACCACAAGGGACTGTACTTTCACCATTTCTATTCACGCTGTACACCTCAGACTTCCAGTACAACTCTGAGTTCTGTCATCTGCAGAAATACTCTGATGACTCAGCAGTTGTTGGGTGTATCAGTGATGGACAAGAAGCAGAGTACAGAGAACTGGTCGGTCAGTTTGTGAAATGGTGCGGTGACAATCATCTCATCTTGAATACCAAGAAAACAAAGGAGATGATTGTTGACTTCAGGAGGAACAAGAACACACATAGAAGTGTTTCCATCATGGGAGAGGAGGTGGAGGTGGTGGAGGAATACAAGTACCTTGGAGTTCAGCTGGACAACAGACTTGAGTGGAAAAGCAACACTGAGTACATTTACAAGAAAGGTCAGAGCAGACTCTACTTCTTAAGGAAGCTGAGATCTTTTAACGTCTGCACCAAAATGTTGCAAATGTTCTACAGGTCTGTTGTTGAAAGTGCAATCAGCTTTGCAGCAATCTGCTGGGGCAGCGGCATCAGAACCAGAGACTTGAAAAGAATTAACAAACTGATCAAGAAAGCCGGTTCTCTGCTTGGAGTAACTCTGGAGCCGCTGGAGTTGATCATCAAAAAAAGAATTCTGTACAAGCTGACGAGGATAATGGAAGATCCTTCACACCCTCTACACAACGCCGTGACGAAACAACAGAGTGTGTTCAGTGGGAGGCTTGTTCAAGTCCGATGCAAGACAGAGAGATACAGAAGATCCTTCCTTCCAGCAGCTATCAGGCTGAAGAACAAAGCCCTTAATTAATTAATGTGATTGTTTTACTTTACTAAAAAAAAAAAAAAAAAAAAAAAAAATTACTACTACTACAATATTGAATTTCCCTTTGGGATTAATAAAGTATTTTTCATTTCATTCATTTCATTTCATTATCCCTTCTTTTGTGTTGGTACTTTGAAGACCTATTTACGTACTTTTTAAATCTTTTGTTACTCCTGAGTGCTATTATATGATTAAACCTGCACAAAATGAGTCAAAATGTGTCTCATGTCCTGCTACCGTGTATGCAACAAAATTTTGGTCGATTCCACCAAATCTCACTCCAAGGATTATTGAAAAGTTGGCAGCCCTGTTGCTGTACAGTTTATCTGAATTGATTCCATATTGTTTTATCACGAGATGGAAGAGGCTGAGACACATCAAGGCAGGGATGGAGAGCTGAGGAGTATTGACCTAAGGAGTGCTGTGAGACAGAAAGAAAGAGACAGAAGCCATGACAGAGAGATGGGACAAAAGCACTGAGAGACAGTCAGGTGAGGAGGACAGACACAGGAAAGAAACATTAGTAGGTGTGACTGTGTGTTTGTGATTGAGTAATGGAAAAATCTGAAATGTAGACCGCCTTGATGGACATGAAGCAAAATGTACATAAGCCAGTGAGTTACACAGCAATGTGTAGTGTGTTGCTATTGACACCACAAACTGAGAAATGTAGGTTTACATTGTGTCATTTTCACAGTATTGTCATGGGTAGGGGAGCCCTTTGGATACTCTGTGTCCAGGGGCCCATGCACTTTTAATCCGGCCCTGGCCACCAGCTATGTAAACATAAACCGACACTCACGCCTGCTATGTCCCCCAATCCTTATGCTTGCAGGAAATGAGACTTCAACTTCTGATGAAGACGTCAGAACATTTTTTGTTTGTTTGTTTGTTTATTAGGCCCGAGCACCGAAGGCGGTGCGAAGGCCTATTGTAATGCAAGCGTTTTTTCTTCTTCTTATTAGGCCCGAGCACCGAAGGCGGTGCGAAGGCCTATTGTAATGCAAGCGTTTTTTCTTCTTATTCTTCTTCTTATTCTTCTCCGAACTCAAACGCATTTTGGGGGTACTGCCCATGCTCCAAAACTCACCAAATTTTGCCTACCCCCCCAAAGGAATGTGTAAATTTACATATGGTGGGGTGTTCGGGACTGTTCGGGCAAAACTGAACGAGAGCGCCACCTATTTATGATGCCCCGCCACTGCATGTCGTCAAGCTTCATGAAAATCACTACACTTGTTCCAAATGCTCGGGCGAACAAGAAATCCTCTTGGAGTAGTGTTCTTAAAAAGACAGGAAGGCGGCCATTTTGGGTCAAAGTCGCCATTTTGGCATTTTACTGACTTCGCATTTGAACGAACTCCTCCTAGAGACATTGTTGGATTGACACCAAAATGGCTGAGGATGTTCAGAAGGCATGTGTGATCAAAAGTTATGCAAAACTTTCTCAAAGGAGTAACGGCGTACAAGGGGCGTGGCCTCAAAGTTTGATGTCTCGCCATGAAAGACGAAATTGATATAACTCCCACATAAAACAACATTTCTGAACCAAAATGGCCATGTCTGATACTAGTCCCATCCTCAAGACATCTACGTGGTCATTATTGGATTATGAATAGGCCACGCCCCCTGGCGACAGGAAGTCATGTTTTTTACTCGAAGACCCACCTCTCTGACGTTTTGAACACAACCGGGGTCAAACTGCATCAGACACCTGAAAACAAGTTGGGGATGATATCCGGTGAAGACTGTTGCTCTACGCTGCAAAGCAAGACCGTGGCGCCATGGCGAACTTCGACAAGACGCCATGACATCATAAATCAGTATAACTCCCTCATTTTTCACCCAATCACCATCAACCTCACAGGGCTTAGTCATGGTCCGGTTCCGAACAGACCCATATGACCACTTCCGGTCTAGCCCTAAGCCCCGCCCACTTTCAACAGGAGGTGCTTTTTTGCAGTTGTCGTGGTCCTTCTCCTCAGGCATGAACCCCAGACACTTGAAAGTGCTTCACAACAGGTCAAACCCTTTCATGATACTACAACAAAAATCTCAAGTTCCTTCGACAAACGTAACCACGGCGAATATTGGTCCGACGCCACCAAACAGGAAGTACTTGTAACTCACCCGGTGTACCATCGATCTCCACCAAACTCGGTAGGAAGGATCGTATTCAGAAGTGGAACTGAGCCAAATTGACATATGCTGGAATAGTGACATAGTGGCTCTATAGCGCCCCCTACAATATTTTGATCAACCAGGCCCGCCCCCTACGTGGACCGTCATGCATGAAATTAACAACATTGATTTGTCATGCCAGGATGTACAAAATTGTCCATTACACAACTAGGCTAATTTCAACAGGAAGTCGGCCATTTTGAAAAAAGTGTCATTTTTAGGGTCATTTTTGCCTGTTTCTTGCCATTGCATTTGAACGAACTCCTCCTACAGACTTTATCGTATTTACCTCAAAATCACTCTGAAGCTTCCAGAGGCATGTGTGATCAAAAGTTATGCAAAACTTTCTCAAAGGAGAAAGGGCATGGCGGGGGCGTGGCCTCAAACTTTGATATCTCGCCATGAGAGACGAAACTGACATAACTTACATATAAAACAACCTATCTTGACCAAAATGGCCACGTTTGATGTCATTTCCATGCTGACCACATCTACATGTCCAGATGTTTTCACCTGGACATTGCTCAACGCTGCATGGCCAGACGGTGGCGTCATGACAAACTTGGATAAAACGCCATGACATCATTAATCAGTATAAATCCCTCTATTTTCATCCAATCACCATCACACTCACAGTAATTACTCAGGGTCTGTTCCTGAACAGATACATTGAACTACTTCTGGTCTTGGTCTAAGCCCCGCCCACTTTTAACAGGAAGTGTCTTTTTCAGACACTGGGGTCCCTCTCCTCAGGAATGAACTCCACACACTCAAAAGTGCTTCAGATCAGGTCAAACACTTTCGTGATACTACCGAAAACAATCCTCAAGTTCCTTCCTCAAGCAAAACCATGGCGAATGGCGTTCATCGCCATGAAACAGGAAGTATTTGCAACTGACCCATAGTACTCCCGATCTTCACCAAACTCGGCAGGAAGGACAGTGGTCAGGCCTGGAACTGATTTAAATAGACATATGCTGGTTATGTGGCTCTATAGCGCCCCCTGTAATTATTTATTCTATCAGCTCCAACCACTGCTTTGACTGACATTCATGAAATGTGGCATATTTATATAACATGCCAGTACAAACCAAAAAGCCTCTTCATGTCCTGATGTTTTCAACGCCATAGCCCCGCCCCCTGGAAACAGGAAGTACCCCTTTTTTCCCATTGAAAACCCTACACACCTACTCAAACTCATCAATATTATCCTTGATGAACACATGACTCACAATATAACAAACTGCTTACACCATCATGAATAAAATGGCTGCCTGTGAGGTTTCTGTCCCTCGCCATCAAACAGGAAGTGGCTATAACTCTGGACTCGGTTGACCCAATGACGTGATACTTGGCAGTTGTCATTAAAGTCCGAACCTCAACATGTTAGTACAAGATCAAACACTATAGCTCCACCTACTGGCCATGTTGATATCTGCAGATCCTAAAAGCATGATTTTGTTTGGATTTGTTTCACACTATTGGTCAGAACAAGGTCATGACCACTTCTGATGTCATTATTAGGCCCATTGATGTATGAGATGATGGTCAGAGAGAGACAATGACCACACGAGGCAGAAACATGGGGACGACTGAGCGTATGGCTGCCAGCCAGAGCGAGCTTGCTTGGGGAGGGAGGTTGCAGGCCGAGGGGGCGGTGCAATAGGCCGGAGCGGCGCCAGAGGTGCGAGGGCCTTCATCGCTGCTTGCAGCTTTAATTCTTATTATTCTTCTCAAAACTCAAACGCATTTTTGGGGTACTGCCCATGCTCGAAAACTCACCAAATTTTGCCTACCCCCCCAAAGGAATGCGTAAATTTACATATGGTGGGGTGTTCGGGACTGTTCGGGCAAAACTGAACGAGAGCGCCACCTATTTATGATGCCCCGCCACTGCATGTCGTCAATCTTCATGAAAATCGGTACACTTGTTCTAAATGGTGGGGCGAACAAAAAATCCTCTTGGAGCACTGTCCTAAAAAAAACACAAAGTCGGCCATTTTGGGTCAAAGTCGCCATTTTGGCAGTTTACTGACTTCGCATTTGAACGAACTCCTCCTAGAGACATTGTTGGATTGACACCAAAATGGCTGAGGATGTTCAGAAGGCATGTGTGATCAAAAGTTATGCAAAACTTTCTCAAAGGAGTAACGGCGTACAAGGGGCGTGGCCTCAAAGTTTGATGTCTCGCCATGAAAGACGAAATTGATATAACTCCCACATAAAACAACATTTCTGAACCAAAATGGCCATGTCTGATACTAGTCCCATCCTCAAGACATCTACGTGGTCATTATTGGATTATGAATAGGCCACGCCCCCTGGCGACAGGAAGTCATGTTTTTTACTCGAAGACCCACTTCTCTGACATTTTCAACACAACTGAGGTCAAACTGGATCAGACACCTCTAAACAAGTTGGTGATGATATCCGGTAAAGACTGTTGCTCTACGCTGCAAGGCGAGACCGTGGCGCCATGGCGAACTTTGATAAGACGCCATGACATCATAAACAAGTATAACTCCCTCATTTTTCACCCAATCACCATCAAACTCGCAGGGAATACTCATGGTCTGGTCCCGAACAAACCCATATCACCACTTCCGGTCTAGCCCTAAGCCCCGCCCACTTTCAACAGGAAGTGCTTTTTGCAGATGTCGGGGTCCTGCTCCTCAGGCATGAATCCCAGACACTTGAAAGTGCTTCACAACAGGTCAAACCCTTTCATGATGCCACAATAAAAATCTAAAGTCCCTTAGCCGAACGTAACCATGGCGAATATTGGTCCGACGCCACCAAACAGGAAGTACTTGTAACTCACCCGGTGTACAATCGATCTCCACCAACGTCGGCAGGAAGGATCGTAGTCAGATGAGGAACTGAGCCAAATTGACATTTGCTGGAATAGTGACATAGTGGCTCTGTAGCGCCCTCTACAATATTTCTATCAACCAGCCCCGCCCAATACGTGGACCGACATGCATGAAATTAACAACATTGATTTATCATGCCAGGATGTACAAAATTGTCCATTACACATCTAGGCTAATTTCAACAGGAAGTCGGCCATTTTGAAAAAAGTGTCATTTTTAGGGTCATTTTTGCCTGTTTCTTGCCATTGCATTTGAACGAACTAATCCTACAGACTTTATCGTATTTACCTCAAAATCACTCTGAAGCTTCCAGAGGCATGTGTGATCAAAAGTTATGCAAAACTTTCTCAAAGGAGAAAGGGCATGGCGGGGGCGTGGCCTCAAACTTTGATATCTCGCCATGAGAAACGAAACTGACATAACTTACATATAAAACAACCTATCTTGACCAAAATGGCCCCGTTTGATGTCATTTCCATGCTGACCACATCTACATGTCCAGATGTTGTCACTGTCATTGCTCAACGCTGCATGGCCAGACGGTGTTGTCATGACAAACTTGGATAAAACGCCATGACATCATTAATCAGTATAAATCCCTCAATTTTCATCCAATCACCATCACACTCACAGTAATTACTCAGGGTCTGTTCCTGAACAGATACATTGAACTACTTCTGGTCTTGGTCTAAGCCCCGCCCACTTTCAACAGGAAGTGTCTTTTTCAGACACTGGGGTCCCTCTCCTCAGGAATGAACTCCACACACTCAAAAGTGCTTCAGATTAGGTCAAACTCTTTCGTGATACTAATGAAAACAATCCTCAAGTTCCTTCCTCAAGCAAAACCATGGCGAATGGCGTTCATCGCCATGAAACAGGAAGTATTTGCAACTGACCCATAGTACTCCCGATCTCCACCAAACTCGGCAGGAAGGACAGTGGTCAGGCCTGGAACTGATTTAAATAGACATATGATGGTTATGTGGCTCTATAGCGCCCCCTATAATTATTTATTCTATCGGCTCCAACCACTGCTTTGACTGACATTCATGAAATGTGGCATAATTATATAACATGCCAGTACAAACCAAAAAGCCTCTTCATGTCCTGATGTTTTCAACGCCATAGCCCCGCCCCCTGGAAACAGGAAGTACCCCTTTTTTCCCATTGAAAACCCTACACACCTACTCAAACTCATCAATATTATCCTTGATGAACACATGACTCACAATATAACAAACTGCTTACACCATCATGAATAAAATGGCTGCCTGTGAGGTTTCTGTCCCTCGCCATCAAACAGGAAGTGGCTATAACTCTGGACTCGGTTGACCCAATGACGTGATACTTGGCAGTTGTCATTAAAGTCCGAACCTCAACATGTTAGTACAAGATCAAACACTATAGCTCCACCTACTGGCCATGTTGATATCTGCAGATTTTAAAAGCATGATTTTGTTTGGATTTGTTTCACACTATTGGTCAGAACAAGGTCATGACCACTTCTGATGTCATTATTAGGCCCATTGATGTATGAGATGATGGTCAGAGAGAGACAATGACCACACGAGGCAGAAACATGGGGACGACTGAGCTTAAGGCTGCCAGCCAGAGCGAGCTTGCTTGGGGAGGGAGGTTGCAGGCCGAGGGGGCGGTGCAATAGGCCGGAGCGGCGCCAGAGGTGCGAGGGCCTTCATCGCTGCTTGCAGCTTTAATTTGTTTTGTTTTTTTTTTGCTATACCTTGTAAATGCTGTTAAAACCATGTCAGGAGTTGACAATTACATTGTGTGCAATTGTTCGTTTAGGATGAAAAATAAAATGGCTGACAACTTTACACGTTGAATGGGTTGTCATTGTTTCTCTCATAATATTTTTAGCCTGTAATTCAGTCATTTTTTGGTGTTTTTCTGTAAACATCAATACTGACTGACCAGACCTGTGGACTGTCAAACAATAAGATTTTAAATCCAAAAGGCTATAAGGTCAACCCAGAAAAGATTTTCAGAAACAGATTTTCGCTCCACAGTCTGGGGACCACACAACTCCTCCTCGAAAAGAAAGACCGGTTCGCCTTTAGCTTAACTCCGAAGTTCGGAGCTGATTATCCCGCTCAAGCCCCGTGATCGCCCCCGTAAATCGGCACTACCTACTGTTCAGCGTAACAACATTTTACTTCGAAAGTGGTGATACGGTCGTCACGTGATCGCTCTACACCAATCAGAAGTCAGAGTCTGGTAAACAGAAAAGAAAGATGGATGCCTCCTTGGATTAACTGAGCAGCACCGATAGACAAGAAAATGTCCCCCATCACCGAATTTACTGAAATTGAACAGACAGGAGCTGAAACCTGATTATATACATAGACATGTTCATGAAGAACGACGAGCCAAATAGACTGGAAAGCGAAAACGTCTTAAACTACATTTGATTACATACTGCACTTGCTAAATTGCCTATGCTTTTCTTCAGCGAACAGAACCTCTGGTCTATATTTGTTAAATGGCTGTTGATTTTCGTTACTAGTCTGGAAAAGGATTATAATGAATATGTAAATAATGAAAAAAAGTATGCTGATGTAATTGTTTTCAAGTTTATTAACACAATAAACAATCAATTCAAGTCAATTTAACAATTTGCCAAGCCAGCTTTGTTTATAAAGCACCTTACTGAGCAAAAGTGCACAACAGAAAACAACAACAATCAAAAACAATCATGACCACGACAAAGAAAATAAAAAAAAAAACACGACAGACCTGTGTATTACAGCGTTTCTGTAGTGTAGTGGTTATCACGTTCGCCTCACACGCGAAAGGTCCCCGGTTCGAAACCGGGCAGAAACATTATGATCTTTTTTTACCCCCAGCTTTTAGTGTAAGAGTATTTACACTTTTCCTAAACCGCATTTTATTTTGATTTAGAACATTCCCTATCTTTGTGTTGTGAACCAATTAACAGACATTTAACTATCTGGATCGCTGTGTGGTCCACTTTGTACCAGGTCCCTGAACGCACCAAAATGTGCAATATTACTGCACAACATTTAGATGAACTTTGTATGAAAACAGCAATTAACAATGAATCATATCATCAAGATAACCAATATTGTCCGGACTCCAATTCACGGAGCACTCTCATTATTTCCATCTTGGCCTCAGATTGTTAGGCTTCCATATGTCATCTGAGAACTGGTAAAATACTTTGTTAGAAGAGCTCATCTTCATCCTCGGCTGTATATCTGTGTCGGCTGACGTCACACTAGAAATAGCCGCAGTCGATCGCCATGTTGGTTGCATCCTCCTTTTAAACAGCTGTGCGTCGTCTTTGCCAGCATTTTAATCGTTGATAAAATGGGAGTGTGAAAAGTGTGAAAGACTGCCATACTAAGTGACACGATTAAAAAACGTAGAAAAGTAGTCCACAACGTTAGATTTTTTTCGGTTTCCCACTTTTAAAAGAGGCACATTGGCTAACTTCACTTGTAAACTACAAGCAAAGAGGGAGGGAAATAGAAATGGTTCATCTGTGTTTGATCAGTGTTTATTTTATTTAATCATCTTATATCAAACCGTCACAGAATGAATAATTTTAAAGATACAGGTAAATACCAGGAGTGCTCTGTGAGATCTGATGGGATGGTTAACTGGTTGGATTAAGTGGTTAAGATTGTGAAATGTAATGGAAGCATTCAATGTTAACTAGTTTTTTTAATAACAAATATGTGATTGCAGGTCAACCAGCTTAAGAAATGATGGCTGGCTCAGATTGTGCACCATCCCTGCTTCTAGGACACACATCAGTTACACCCACAAATGCTGCACGCTCTGCAAGACGAAGAACATGGATCAGCTGAGGAAAGAGACACTGCAAGCAGCAGAGATGGAGGTCCGCCAGGATGCAGATACTGGAGAGCTACAGACCATGATGAGAACACCTGATGCTGGAGAAGATGATCAGCTGATCCGAGGATAAGTCACATGATGACAATGATGTATGTGTACAGTCAGACAGTTGGAAGTTTTATTTTTAACTATTTGTGCAGCAAAAATGTGATTTTTTTTTTTTGTTTTTGTACACGGCTTAAACATGAATAATAAAATGTGTATAATAAAATGTGTCAAAGTCTTTTTGACTCTTCGCCTCTTAAGCACATAAATAACCAGTGTCAGTTTTGATAATGAAAATTACATAATTACATTACAATCTTGTGGAGATAAACACTGAATAGAATTCATGATTGTTAACCAGATGAGAAGTTTGACAGTTTTACTTTTTCATATGCGTTTTTATTGAAATTCTTTGCTTTATTTTGCTTCATTTATAAGAACATCTATATTATTACAGTTTCTGGTTTACAGGCTGATGTCAGACTGACATATTAGTTTGAGTAATTATGTTGTTTGAAAATGTGGTAGGATTATTAGATCATTTTAAACTTTTTTCTGAGTTATGTAATTTCAATATGAAGTTTTTTTTTTTGCAGCATTGAAATGCACATTAATCATGTATGCTCAGAGTTTAAATAAGTAAAGAAATCAGACAAAACAAGTAAAGTAACCCTAACCACCAGTCATAATTTAACTTAACAGCAGGTTAGCTTACCTTTGCAGCGAGACTGTGTTGTGCAGTCCTGCGGTGGAAATGTGAACAGATCCTGCACTCAGCCATTCCTGAAATGTCCGTTTGTCAGTTTCTGAACTGTTCATACGTGTAAGCACTGATACCATAAACGAGGTAGCTTGTTATGTCCAGCGATGAGGTTGGAGGTAGTAATGTAGCATTGGAGCTCCATTCCTTAGCTTTGAGGTTGAAAGGATCTACGTTATTGATTGTTGACAGTTTGGCCAAGTTAGGTCACGTGTCTGACACAGACCTATATAGACTTTTTTTTCCAAGATGCCGCCATCCTAGCGGCAGCCTGTTGTAGCAGCTCTGTGTATTTTCTGTCGATTTTTATTTATTTATTTATTTATTGTATTTTTGTATTTCTATTGCTCTAGTTGTTGTTTTTTATTTCTTATTATCTTGTAAGCACAACGGAGAGATGCTTTTCAAATGGACTGGGCATTTTTCACTCATTTTAATTGGGTCACCTGTCAAAAGCTGACACTTTATAATATTGCAGCACTTCTGGAGCTGTCCAAAGCACTGAACGCTGGTTCAAATCCAGGTTGTGGCAGAGTGTCAGTCGCACTGTTAAGCAGCATAGCATAGCATAGCAGCATCTAGCATAGAAAGCCTCAGGTCAGTATGAACCTCATAGAAGCTGAATGCAGCTTCTCCGTGTCTAGTTTTGACTCTGGGAATTGATAAGAAACGGGAACCAGATGAACTGAGGGTTCTGGCAGGTTCACACTGGGTCAAGAGGTCACTGATGTATTTTGGTCCTAAACCATTCAGAGCTTTATAGACCAGCAGCAGAACTTTAAAATCTATTCTCTGACAAACAGGCAGCTAGTGTAAAGACCTCAGAGCTGGGCTGATGTGGTCCACTCTCTTGGTCTTAGTGAGGACTTGAGCAGCAGAGATCTGAATAAGCTGCAGGTGTCTAATTGATTTTTTAGGTAGAACCTGTAAAAACACTGTTCAATAATCAAGCCGACTAAAGATGAAAGCATGGACTAGTTTTTCCAGGTCCTGCTGAGACATCAGATCTTTTACCCTTGATATATCCTTAAGGTGATAGTAGGCTGATTTTGTGATTCCCTTAATGTGTTTTTCAAAGTTTAGGTCTGAGTCCATCAATACACCCAGATTTCTGGCCTGGTTGGTGGTTTTTAGGTGTATAGACTGAAGCTCTGTGGTGACCTTTAATCGTTTCTCTTTGGCTCCAAATACAATCACCTCAGTTTTGTTTTTGTTTAACTGAAGAAAGTTTAGACACATCCACTCATTAATCTCCTCAGTGCATTTACCAAGAGCCTGTACAGGGCCTCGATCTCCTGGTGACATTGTAATATATATCTGTGTGTCATCTGCATAGCTATGGTAACTAATTTTGTTTTTCCTCATGACCTGTGCCAGTGGGAGCATGTAGAAGAGGCCCCAGGATTGAACCTTGGGGAACTCCACATGTAATTTTTGTCTGCTCAGATGTAAAGTTACCCATTGACACAAAGTACTTTCTATTCTCTAAATAAGATTTAAACCAGTGTAGTGCAGTACCAGAGAGGCCAACCCAGTTCTCCAGTCGTTTAAACAATATATTGTGGTCGACTGTATCAAATGCAGCACTGAGGTCCAGTAAGACTAAAACTGACATTTTTCCATCGTCCATGCTCATTTGTGTCTTGTCTAGATTGTCTCTTTTTAGCAGGGGTTTGATTACAGCTGTTTTTAGAAGTTCTGGGAAGACGTCGGAAATTAAAGACAAGTTCACAATCTGTAATAGATCTGGCTCTAGAGTCTTTGAGATCTTTTTGAAGAAACCTGTGGGCAGGATGTCCAAGCAGCAAGAAGAGGAGTTCAGCTGACATAAGATGTCGCCCATGGTGGTGCTTTGTAAAAGACTGTTGGGATTTTTGGAGGCAGCTTGTACAATGGCAGCATACTCTGTATCCACCTTGGTCAGGAAATCTTTCTGTCTGCTATATTTTGGCAGAAGGCCATCAATGGTATCTCTCATAGGCTGTGTCCATCTTGTGTGGTCCAAAACGAAAAGCAAGCCACCCGTTTTGATAGGGTCAGTGCGTGCAGCTCAGGGAGAGGCAGTAAAAGGCAGAGGAGGGATTGCAGGGGGACCTGATGTAGAAGCAGAAAAAGGAACACAGCAAATTAGTTTCTCTTTTGTCTCTGAATCTAGAATTCATATAAAAAAAAAAAGTGAGCTGACTTACCTTCTACTTGGAGGTAGGTTGGATGAGTTGTGTTTTTGTTGTAGCCACACTAGGGATGTCATCCTGAAATACCGGGTAATTCATATGGGTTACATTCAGTACTTCCATTATTGCTTTTTGTGTGTGTAAGGATATTTTAAATACAACATTCAAACTTACCAGAGCAAAGGGTTTCCTGTCTGGTGTCATCAGGTGGTCTAGCTAATGGGTCATAGACTCTGAGGTGTGTGGTTCTCCCTCCCCTCCTGTTGTGGTCTTCTGTGACTTGTGTTTGTTCCAGTCAAGAGGGATGGGGCGACAAGCAAGCTCCAGATATTCCAGGCCAAACCTTTCCTTAGTGTCTATCTGGGAGATGAGTAATGCAGGGTACTTGACTTGGCCTGTCACTTCCTGAGAGAGTTTGTTCAACCCTGCAACTAAGGTAGGATCAAGGCTGAGGGATTTGGTGTGACAATGTTCCTTTATGTGTTGCTTTGTTGGATTTGGTGGCACAATCCCACAGAAAACATAGGCCTGCATAAGTCTTTGTAGGTCTGTCTGATTGACAACACAAAAAGCAGCTGACAGGAACTAGGAAAAAGAGCTGAACAGTGGGTGGTGCTCTGATGTGCACTCTCTAGTGAAGCGTTGCATGCAATGAAACAGGTTCAGCTTGTTGCCAGTGTCACTGCTGTACTTTTTGCAAGAAGCACAGTTGTTTTTAAGGATCCCAGAAGTTGCCTCAGGGAAATGGCCTCTGTGGTCTTCCAAGAATCCCATGTAAGGTGCTCTTGTGGCTTGGGATTTGAAATCCTGAATGCAGTACACATGTGAAGAAAAGTACCTTTAAAATGTTAATTGTGGACATAAATGCATTTGGTACACAAAATCTTTTTTAATAGTTTATTTAAAAACATACAAATAACTGGCAATAGTAATGTAACGCTTGGTCCTTACCTGTCAACCCACTGGTATTTGGCCTTTTCCTGTCCTGCAGTATATACTGTATATATATATATATATATACATATATATATATATATATATATATGTAGTTTCTTCTAGTTTTTTTTTTTTTTTTTTTAAATGTTCTGAAACCCATGACTTAGTGAACCCTGATCATTATTTTATTGCTGTTTTTGCGATTGTCAACATGAGCTACCATAGTGAAGTTTGCTGAGCTGGTTTAGAAATTGAGTTGTGAATTAAGTTTATTAAATTCAAATTCCGATTACTTTTATTTGTCACATCCATATCATACAAGGTATAATGAGCTGTAAAATGGTTTGTGCACTTACTCCAGATGCTTGAACACAACATCAGGAAAAAGAAACAAAAACAGGATCAGATGTGCAGTGAAAAAATGAATGTCTGTGTGTGTGTGTGTGTCAATGTCCGCTGACGATATAGATGGGCTAAGGAAAGAAGCTTTTCCTCTGTAAGAGCCTTCAGGCAGCAGTAACGTCTCCTGGAAGGCAGCAGGGTGAACAGTCTATGGCATGGTGAGTGGATTCTTTAATGATTCTGGTGGCCCTAGTTCTACAGTGTATGTTGTAGATGTCCTGTAAGTGGGGGAGGGGGGTTCTGATGATCTGCTCAGCTGACCACCCTCCTGATGGCCAGAATATCCTGCTTGAAGCTACTCCTCATCCACATGATGATGCTGCCTGTAAGGACACTCCACAGTGTAGGTGTAAAAGTTACTGAGTATCCTGATCATAAGCCTGAAGTCGTGCAAAGTGGAACTTATGAGGTTTTTGATCAGCTGTTAAAACACTTAATCTTCACAGATGTCAGGGCCACCTTGTGGCAGTCGTTCAGGGTGGTGGGCGGGGTTTTCTTGGAGACTGGTACAATGACAAACTGCTTGAAACATCTAGGGACGATGCACTGTGACAGGGAGAGGTTAAAGATGGTGGTAAACACTAGAGCTAGTGTCATGATCATGGTTTATGTGCTTCGTGTTCTAGGGTTTTGTCATGTTCTTGGTTTTATGTTCTTGACTTTTGGTATTCAGGATCATGTTTAGTTTTATGTGGCTTTTTGGCCCCTGCTCATTAGTTTGCCTGGTCTGATTTGCTCATTCACCTCACCTATGTCTAGTTAGTCCTTCAATGTATTTAAGTCCATTGGTTTCAGTTCTTCTTGGCCAGTCCATTGTTTGTTGTCAGTGACGTAGTCCCTGCCAAGGTTTGTTAATGTTAATATACTGCTCAAAAAATAAAGGGAACACTAAAATAACACATCCTAGATCTAAATGAATGAAATATTCTTATTAAACACTTTGTTCTTTCCATAGTTGAATGTGCTGACAACAAAATCACACAACTATCAATGGAAATCAAATTTGAATTTTCAAATTAAATTAGCTATTAACTATTAAATTTACATGGATAGCTTGAATAATTTTAAGCCCTCGGTGCCCCTTTGGAAATATAAACACAAATGTTTTAAGTGAAAAAACACAAAATATGAATAAAATATTTCCCAATTAATAAATGCAAACCAAATATTTTTGTGGGTAGATTATTTGTTGGGTTTTGTGGATTTTTTGTCCTGTGTGGGTTATGTCTCCAGCTCCTGCCCTTCTTGGGTGTGGCTTCCAGTTGCTGATTGATGGCTCATGCAGCTCACCTGTGACTACTTATAGCTGCTTCCTTTCAAGCCTGGATCTGCTGGTCAGCCGTTGCTTTCCAGTGGCAATGTCTGGCCAAATTGGTTATGTTTTAACATCTAAAAGAAGTTTGTTATTGATTTTGTCATTCTTTCTTCAGATCATGAGTAAGGATTTTGTTGTTTGGATTTTTTTTGTACCTCTTCAAGCTGTTGGGAATCATTCATCATCGGTCAGTCCTGTGAGTGAATTCTTCCTCTCGTCACTCCCATCCACCGCCTGCCTGGAAAGTTTCATATATTGCACTTCAGAAAAACCCTCACGGTCAGGTCTCATTTCACTTTGGATATAATTCCTGGTGAGTACCAGTTTAATCTTTTCCAGCAGTCTCTGCCAGACTTCCACTCCTGCCTGTGAGCATCCACTGTCCCAGCAACTTCGGTGCCATCTTCTCAATAAATCTCACATGATTTACAATCTCACTTTTTCTTTTTTTTTCGTCTCTGTTTTGGGTCATGCCTCCTACACCAACCCATAACATTATTAGACCCTCGGATATGTTAATAATTAAGATTAACTTGAATGCATTATGTTTTATGCCAGAGAGTGCAGACCTCCGCAAATCCATTGTAATTTTTTATTTTTTATTCATTTTTTTTCTTTTTTGCTAACGATTGTGGGCATTATTTTTGAGTTAGAAGCTCAAAAAGCAAAAAACCAATGCTGGATACACAACCTCGGCTTTGGCAAAGGTAATAATTCTGATGAGGAACTGTACAAAAATAAAAGCAAACAAAATAACCTGAGCAGTTTTACATATGTTTTAATGGAAGTGTTAGCAGGTATATAGAAGCTCAGGAAAGCCATCAATACTGATGATCAATACCTCTATCAATAATTAGTCAGGAGAATTGAGGAATAGCCCCCAAATTTACTTTAGAAACACCATGAGGATCCAGAAAGTAGTGAATACTTTACTATAAATCCCCCTTCATCTTCATGGAAATTATGTCATGATTGCGTCATTTAAAAAAAAAAAAAGCTTTCCTTGAAATTATCGGAAGCTAAAGCAGACAGTGCTATTCTCATGTTTTTGTTACATTCTCATATAATTGCTTGTGGTTTAATTGTGTTTCGCTTGGATGCCAATACTTTGTGGAGTATTTTAGTTGAGGTTCTCCCCATCATTTTGGTATGCTACATGTTAGGATTGCAGCTTCCTGGCTTGTGAAAAGTTTTACTGTGCTGGTAAGTATCTGAAGCTGTACAGAGGGCTCCATTTAAAAGGAGGTTAACCTAACTATAATAATCTATTAATGTATTCGGCTCACCATCACAACCGACATGCACCCCTAAGATACAGTAGCCTACTGCATAGGTGCAACTTTAAAGCGCCTTCTTGACTTCAGAAGCTCAAACTGACAGGACAGAGGGTGATTGCTATATGCCAAAATTCTCTTAGCTTTCCTCTTTGTCCTTTCAGTATAAATGTTCAGTTACCATTTTCCTAGAACTTCGCCTGCCATCACCACAATCCTGTTTAATTTGGTTTTACACTTACACTTTAAGTGATCAAACCAAGCAGGGAGATGAAAAGATAAAAACACTTTGGATATGTGAAATATACACAAGTTCTGAAATGGACTGTCACAAGGACTGACATCAAGACAGCTTAAAGGTCCCATATTATACATTTCTTTAAACAATTTCATATGGGTATCAGTGGTCCAACAACATTGTTTTAAAAGTGTATTACCCCAAATTCAGCCTTGGTCCTTAATTTCAGCCATTCCGAAAGTAGCTCTAGTGAGCTCTACTGAGAACGGACCATTTCTGTTTCTGAACCTTTAAATGTTCATGAGTGGTGCCTGTCTACGCCCATCTCTGGGAGAGGATCTGGCTTTCACTGGCACCCACTCGGGGATTTCAGAGGGCAGGCTCAGTTAGCCGGGGGTGGGGTGGGGGGCAGGTCAACAGCAGTATCCACTACCTGGGATAGTGCTTATTTCCCTTTGTGAGGTCACAAAAGGAAAGATTTCAGACTCACCTGTTTGAGCACACATTTGCTAAAACGTGGCACAAACAAGTGAGAGAGGTGACAGAATTTTCTCATTTTTGGGCCTCATACACAGGCTATGAGGACACATATGACTGTTAGAAAACCTTTAGAAAGTAAAATTAAGTTAGGAAGCTTCACCAGAGGAGTTTTCTGCATCAGGTCAACTAAGGCCATGTCATCTGTATATTTAATTTGTTAAAAATTATTTTCATTTGGAGCAAATTCATTTGTAAAAAGAGCAAAGAGCAAGGGTAAAAGAGCATTCCTTTGTGGACACCCACTGCTTGTGGTCAGCTGTCCTGATACCGTGCCACTAACATAAACCCTTTGAGGGCAGCAAAACAGTCTCTGATCCAAAGAATCAGGTTCTTATCAACGGTAAGATCTGCCAGCCTTTTAAAAAAAATATGTACCTTCATTGAGTTAAAAGTGTCACTAAAATAAAAAAAAAAAACCCTAGCGTCTCCCTGGGGAAGTGCTTTGCTTTGAGACTAACAGCATCATTAGTACCTCTGTTGCTCTTATAAGCAAACTGCTTCAATGCTGTGGTCGCAGTTGGGGTCAGAAGATCAACAAAACTTTTTCCACTGTTTAGGATGTATTTATTTAATGCATGACTGTATGAACACAATGGTGTATTTATTTATTGTTTCACAACAAGTATGAGCAAATCAAATATCAATGAAGAAGCAAACTAGTTATACAGAAAACTGGGGGAAAAGAACTGATGACAGTTTTGTTAGCTAGATCTAGTTGGATCAACCTTGAGTGGAGCTGTGGTACATCACTGCCATCAGTCTTTACTGGGTTAAGGATGGAAAATTTATGTAAGTTTTTCCTTTTGGGAACACGACGAGGGCTTCTCCATTTTTGGTCTCATCCTTTACCAGCTCCAGGAAGCACTCAGCTACCTCAGACACACTGCATCAAAAAGGTTCAGTGACATCAATGAATATGCATGCACGCAGTAATATTCATAGTCATGAAAGATGTAATACGTACCTGCATGATACTGGATACGTGCATTAACAAACACCAAAAAAATTCAATGTGGCCAAATGTAGATGTTGCATTGTTAATTTGCATCATTTAGACAAAGTAAATACTCACCTTAAAATCCCAATTGTATCTATCAGCTGCTGTGCTGCATCAGCCAAGTGGGAGAATTGTCCCAGTTTTTTGGTGACGTCACTCAAAAGGTCAGTTTGCACAAAACCAGGACAAAGGGCATTAAAACGTATACCATAGCCTGATGCCTGCGATGCAGCCTGAAAGAAAATGCGCATAATTAGGCCTCTTTCAAATCTTCAAAAGTTCTTATTAATGCTGAATTATTTTTTGTGTGTGTCTCAACAACAGACATTATGGAGGACCAGAAGGGTCTTTGAAATTAAAATATAGATTTCTAAATATAATTTCAAATTCTACAATTAATTAATACAAAAAGAAACCAAATTGCAATGTTTTGTAATTGCACATTTTAAATTTAAATATAAAAGAGGAATTACGTCCCAAAATCGGAGATTCAAAACAAAGATGCAAGTGTGGCCATCCAACCAATGAGAGAGCTGGTTGCATTCAAGGAGCAGCTGTGATTGGTTTAACTTGGTTACACTACTCAAGGGCCTAAAGTGTCACACAAAAGCTAAATGGAGAGGGTAGACCATTAAGGAAATCCAATTGCAAAAAGGATTAAAAAATGCCAGGGGGAAAATATGGATATTCATCATTATCTTGGCCCCTTAGTCCATTACAGGTAAGCTGGAGCCTATCCCAGCATTTTAACAGGTGAGAGGCAGGGTACACCCTGGAGAGGTCACCAGTCCATTGCAGGACCAACACAGATAGGGACAAACAACCATTCACACTCACTCACTCCCAGGGAGACATGCATGTCTTTGGACAGTGGGAGGAAGCTGGAGAAAATCCACGCATACACAGGGAGAACACGCCAACTCCACACAGAAAGGCCCCAGGTTCGAACCTCCTCCAAGCTGAGGCTCAAACCAGCGACCTTCTTACTGTGAGGCTGCGGTGCTAACAGCCCTTTAAAATGAATATGGAAAAAGGGAATTACTTTTTTAAATGTATGAAATGGAAAGTTATTTATAACCAAATTAATTGCATTATTATGTTATTTATTTATTTCTCCTTTTAGAAATAACATTTGAAAATATATTTACAAATCAGAGTATTTAATATTGAATTATTACTTCAATGTGCTATTTCTCTTTAATATATCAATTTAAAATATGTAATTACAAAACACTTTGGTACTTTCTGTGTGAATTTATTGTTAAATTTGAAATTATATTTAGCTATTTATATTTTTATTTCACAATTCATTACTCATCATCAAAATGCTGTATTGAGATCCTCCTGGTCCACTGTATGACGCAGCCTAAATTGAGTGATCATGACTAATATATTAACCAATTCAGAGCAAATTCTGCAGCTTGAGTTTTCATTCTGTCCAGGCACATTTATGGAAAGTTTACTAGAGGACTTAAAATTGACCGAATTAATTTGCTCTGTCATTTAGCAGTCAGAAGCAGGAAAACAGACTTTTATTATTTCTTAAATTTTAAGTTAATTTAACCTTTTATTTAACCAGATAAGCCAAATGAGAACCAATTCTCCTTTACAATGACAACCTGGGCCAGAGGAAAGTCAAACGATGGTTGTGTGTAAGCTGCTGCATGACTTGGCCAGGTCAATCCTCCAAAAGAAACTTTCAATTTCAAGATCCCTGTTACCTGGACTCCTGAGAAGCAAATAATAAATGATTAAACTAAAATTTATGGTCCCGTTTGCTGGTTTTAAAACAAAGAAAACTAAATTACCTGGATTCACGTTTAAAGCACAGAATTTTTCTCTGGATTCAAGGTTGAAAATACAGAAACCTGACTGAGACTCAAAAACTTTCCATGACATTTTCAGCAATGTCTGCACCTACTGTTTTACTCTTAGTATTAGTTCATTTTTGTGGAAATTTGTTCTGGAGAACGACGAGCAAGCCTTCCTTACCGCCATGGCTCTAGTGAAGCCGACCACTCCACTCTTGGTGGCAGTGTAGACAGGGCAGCTCAGCAACGGACCAACACCTACAAAACATGGGTTGTAACTGTAAGAATTCTGATTCTTATTTATTTATTTTGTTGAGAATTTTTTTGACGTTCACAATTTTTAATCAGAATTCCCATCAGTCTGCTTTTGCTTTATTATATGAAGTTAGTTCAAATTTATTTGTTTTATAAATTTTGCTTTACTTTCTGTTGGAGAGGGTGTATATCAACTGCCAAACAGACAAATGCTTTACTTAATTACAAATTCAAAAAAGTACACTCACTGGCCACAATATTAGGCTCACCTTTTCAACTGCTTGTTAACACCAATATCTAATCAGCCAATAATTTAGTCATGTAGACGTCGTCAAGGCAACTTGCTGTAGTTAAAACTGAGCATCAGAATGAGGAACAAAAGAGATTTAAGTGACTTTGAATGTGCCATGGTTGTTGGTGGGAGTACAGTATTTCAGAAACTGCTGATCCACTGGGATTTTCACACACAGCCATCTCTAGGAGAATGGTCTGAAGAAGGGAAAATATCCAGAGAGCAGCAGTTGTCTGGAACAAATTACCCTGTTGATGTCAGAGGTGGGAGGAGGATGGGCAGAAAGGCAACAGTAACTGGTTCCAATCAAGCAGAACAGCATCTCCTTGAAGCAGATGGGCTACAGCAGCAGAAGACCACACTGGTGCCTCCTGTCAGCTAAGAACAGGAAACTGAGGCTACAATTCACACACACTCACCAGTACCTGACTATACAAGATTGGAAAAATGAGTCTCCATTTCAGCTGCTACATTCAGATGGTAGGGTCAGAATTTGGTGGGAACATTATGAAAGCATGGATCCATTCTGTCTTGTTTCAGCAGTTCACGTTGTTGGTAGTGGTGTAATAGTGTGCGGGGTTCTCTTTTTTTGTTTGTTTTTTTGGTACACACGTTGCTGACTATTTCCATCCTTTCATGGCCACAGTAGTGGAACGGCAGATTCTCATCATGGGTGTGTAGCCAACAAATTGGCAACTGTCATGTCAATATGGAGCAAAATCTCTGAGGAAGGTTTCCAACATGTGAGCTATGCCATGAAGTATTAAGGCAATTTTGAAGGCAAACTGGTTCCAACCTGGTACTAGCAAGGTAGACCTAATAAAGTGGCCAATGAATGTTTTTTTTTTATCATCAAACCAAAATACAAAATGTTGTTAGAACAAAACAAATGTAAACAATTCCACCTGAGTTACAAAGGATTTCTTTAACAATGTTTGATAGATATTTTCATTGCGGATCGATGCTATTGGATCTTTGATCTTTTAATTCTCTGAGGAATTTTTCAATTCCTTTTTCAATCTATGACACCAATAATTAAGGCAGCTCTGAAGAAAAAAGGGGGTCCAACCTGGTACTAGCAATGTGGACTTAATCAAGTAGTTGGTGAGTGATAATATTACAAATAAAACAAAGCGATGAAAAAAAAAAGAGATCTAAATCTCAGAAATAAAAGGTGTTCTGACTGTTGTTAGATTCACGTGTTCAATACAACCGCTGGCATTTAAATTGGGATTCATTTCCCAATTTTAAAGCTGCGGCCTATATCATTAATATGGTAAAGAATATGTTAGTGTTTAGTTTTACAACAACAAATACCCAGCGGTTCTACTCAGAAGTAATGTGAATAAATCATGTCCCTTACCTGCCATGGATGCTGTGTTGATGATAACTCCTCCTTGACCTCCATTCAACTTGTTCATGTGCTCCAGAGCAACATAAGTCCCCCTGATGCTGCCCATCTATAACAGAGATAGCCTAAGTGATTATTTTTAAGGAAAAAACAAAAAAATGCCTTTCTGCCCATGGGTATATGCTGCCAGTTATTCTTGCATAAATGTTGTGAAATCAAACAGAAGAAGTATACTGGCATTAAAGCTATTTTAAGCCTGTTTTAACTATTAGATTGCCTAATCATTTCTGCAAACTTCTGTAAATAAAGGAAAGAAGGAAATGAGAAACTTGCTATGAGGTAAGTTAGCATGTTGGTGATGCAAAAGTACAATCACAAGCACTTTTTTGCTTCTTTTTGCTTCTTACGAGGTTTATGGAGACAGTTTTCTCCCATGCGGTCTCATTCAAGATGCCAGCATTGTTGGACACGATATCGATTCCTCCGAAGGTTTCCATGGTTTTCTGAAAAGCAGCTTGAGAGAACAAATAACTGTGGTTAATATTTGGTTTCATGACTAAAATGAGCCGTTCTTTCATTTTCTTTGTATTAGAGGAATATTCATTATCGAGCTGCAATTGTTAATCAACTTTTTTATCAGTTCTTAGCAAGTTTTGGTGGGTTTCCAGTTCTGTGCTCTTCTGATGGTAAAACTGGATACCTATTACCACGGGCTGTTCAGTGAACAAGACACTGAAAAATCTGGCACTCTTCTATAGATTGTGCCAGATTGGATTTATGAAACTTGGGCACAATCTATAAAGCCAGAAAATTGTTAATAACTTCAGTAACTCTCAGAGTTAAGACAATATAAACACAATGGCCAATTTCCAAGATTTCCAAGATTTTATACTGCCTTTATCTTATTTGAGTTCGCGGTTTCAGATATTAGATGGGTCAGTGCTATTTTCATCAGCCAGGTTTACTTGATTTGTAATGTATATTAGTAGCCTATGTGTGTGTGTATTACCTTTAATCTGCTCGTCAGATTCAACATCACATTTCAGAAACAAAGCTTTTCCTGCGCCACACTGTTGATTCAGGGTCTCCATTAAAGCCTCTCCTGTAGTTTTATTTACATCCAAGAGGGCCACCTGTGCAGGCCAAGGAAAAGTCAGATAAGGTGCTTTATGACAGAGGTTTGTAAATGTGTAAATGCCTTTTTCTTCATGTTTTTTTTTTGTGAATATTGCACAAAACTTAATTTATTTCATTCAACTTAAAAGGGGAAACTAATATATTATGTAGATTTATTACATGCAAAATGAGACATTTCAAGCATTTATTAATTATAATTTTGATGATTATGGCTTATAGTTTATGAAAAACCAAAAATTATAATCTCAGTTAGATTATATGAAATCGATTTTTAAATAAAGGGTTTTGAATACTGAAATTTTGATCATCTGTATGGTAAATGGTCAGTATTTATATAGCGCTTTTGGAATGATACCTTAATATTATACATCACATTCACCCATTCACCCACTGATGTTGGAAGCTGCCATGCAAGGTGCTCAACCACGACCCATCAGGAGGAATTTGGGGTTTGGTGTCTTGCTCAGGGACACTTTGACATAAGCTTGACAGGCTGAGGATTGAACCAGCAACCCTCAGGCTACAAGAAGACCACTCTAACATGAAGTGCTCTAAAATCTCCTGGTAGACGGCTGCATTGACTCTGGACTTAATAAAGCACAATGGACCAACACCAACAGATGACATGGCTCCCCAAATCAACACCGACTGGAAACTTCACGCTGCACTTTAAGGGGCTGAGTTATGACGAGGGCAAAACTGCTGCGCTATTTAACATTTGCTGCGCAGTTTTGCTCTGGTTATGTTTCTACGATTAGCGCCTGATCTATTAAGACTGCTCCTGTTATCATTTGCGGAGCAAACAGCAGTATTTAAATGAGGATTTAGCGGCGCTGTTTGCTCTGTCATGTAAGGTTCTGGAGAGCAAGGAAACCGCAAACGCAAAATTAACTTTTATCCGATAGAAGTTGAGACAAATAAAGGAGACAAATAAAAATATTGCGGAAGTCGAGGAAAAAAATCTAAATGTCACCAGAAATGCTGCAATATAGTTTCATATTCAAGTTCAATTTATTTATAAGGCACACTAACAACAACCTTTAGGAACCAAGATATTGTACATATAAAAACATGCAAGGAACAAATAAGAAATAATAAAGGTTTAAAAGCTATAAAGAAATAATAATAATAATAATAATAATAATAATAATAATAATAATAATAAAAGACAGGCATGATAAAGTCTTTAAACTTATCCAGCAATTCTAATATTGCAACGCTGGATCGTCTCCACAATCCTCTTCTCTGGCATTCTAAATATATTAATATAATAGAAAAAAATGCATTATCTTAGTCGCCTTTCATGGTGTCTGTGCCTCCTCCTTAAAATTATTACTGCAGCCATTGCGCGTATACTGTTGTGCCAATTAGCACCTGCTTTTCAGAAACGCTATTTTTAGAGCAAACATAAACACCGCAAACTATTTGCGGGCTACATGAATCCCACTGCTGCGCAAACCAGATTTATTTGCATAGTCTCCTCCCACTAATGTGCACTTTCTGGCCGGAACGCCCATAATGCATATGCAGTAGCTTCAGAAACGCAAAGTGGAGAGCGGCGCAGTTTTGCCAGGATAACTGACGCAGTTCCATGTTTGCGGCTTTGATAGATAAGCTTGGGCCGATTTTAGCGGAGCAAAGCCGTCTGCACCTGTTTTAGTACACGCAAAGCGTTAATAGATCAGGGCCTAAGTGTCTTAGATTGTTGCCTCTCCATTCTTCCTCCACTCTTAGAGACACTTAGAGGCTACAACATTGGACCTTTTCACACTATTCTAATTTTCTGAGACTATCATTTTTGGGTTTTCATAAAGGGCTGCAGGGTGGTGTGGTTGATAGAGCCGCGGCCTCACAGCAAGAAGGTCGCTGATTTGAGCCTCAGCTGAGGGAGTTTTAAACAGTTGCCTTTCTGTGTGGAGTTTGCATGTTCTCCCCGTGAATGCATGGGCTATCTCCGGGTTCTCCGGCTTCCTCCCACCGTCCAAAGACATGCATGTTAGGTTAACTGGTCGCCACAAATTCTTCCGAGGTGTGAATAGTTGCAGGGCCAACACAGAGCGACAAACAATGGACTGGTGACCTGTCCAAGGTGTTCCCTGCCTCCCACCTGCTAAATGCTGGTTTTGGCTCCAGCTTCCTGCGACTATTCAAATTTTTTTAGTTTTACCTGTAAGTGCACAAAGAGATACTGTAAGCAGTCAGTATTGTTACTGTAGACTCCTGTCAAATGTTAAGAATAGCGTAATAATGGAGGGGAAAAAAGAGTTCCTAACTCTGAATATCCTGGACTTCAAACTCCTGTACCTCTGGCCTCCATGATGGTAGAGCTGCTATACCACACAATTGATGCAGCCGGTCAGGATGGATGCAACAGCACAGCTGTAGAAGTTGTTGAGGATTTTTGGTGACATGCCAAACCTCCTCACCCTCTTCAGGAAGTACAGCCGCTACTGAGCTTTCTTCACCAGCTGTGTGGTATTTATCACCATCTCCACTTCCTGTTTTCAGGATCAGCAGTGGCTGATGAGGGCTCCTCACCTTCCTCATGTCCACTACCATCTGCTTGGTTTTGTCCGTGTTGAGGGTAAAGTTGCTCTCCTCACACACGTCACCAGAGTGGCCACCTCCCTCCTGTATGCAGCTTAGTCCCTGCCAGTGATGCATCCTATCACAGCGGTGTCATCTGCAAACTTTAGGGTGATGTGTCCTTGTGAGAGGCCGCATAATCATTGGTGAACAGGGTGTAGAGGACGGGACTGAGGACACACCTCTGAGGTGTGCAGATGTTTGTGATGATGCTGGCTGAAGTCCTGTTTACTATCCTAACCAGCCAATTAGCCAGTCACAGAGGAGGGTGTGCAATCCAAGGGAAAATAGTTTGCGGTTGAGCTTATGGGGGAGGACTGTAATGAATCCAGCGCTGTAATCAATAAAGAGCATCCTGACACAGGAGTCTTTATGCTCCAGGTGTAAGAGAAGGAGCTTTGCAAAACTGCAGCAGTAGTGTCTGCTGTAGACCTGTTGGGCCAGTAAACGCAATGCAGGGGGTCCAGTGTGTCCGATACATAGTTCTGAATGTGAGTCAGCATCACGCTACATCCAGGGATGTATTCTGGCCCTGTAGCTTTGTGGGGGTTGATCCTTCTCAGGACTATGTTAGCCTGGGCTGATGAAACGACCATTGTGGGGGAGGGGAAGTGAGGTGGTCCAGGTGTCTGTGAACCTTTTCCCTATATGGGGCATGGGGGTCTCGAAGTGGGTGTAGAATGTGTTGAGGTTGTCAGGCAGGCTTTCAGTGGTACTGATTATGCTGAAGCTGCTCCTGTAGTCCTTGATGTGCTGACAGTCCTGCCACATGTGCCTGGATCAGCAGTGGAATAGAAGCCATCCAGCCTCTTTCTGTACTGCCTCTTGGCTTCTGTAATGGCCTTTCTCAGCACGTACTTCGCAGCTTTACACTCAGTCTTACTGCCAGATGTAAATGTAGCAAAGCAAGCATGTAGCATGTGATGTACTTGACTGTTTATCCATGGCTTCTGGTTGGGAAACTTCCAGACTGGTATGGTGGGTACAGTGCTATCCACACAAGTGCTAATGTACCCAATCACATAACATAATCCTGTATATTGACAAAATAGTCCTCCAGAGTGGTTACAGCTTTAAACACATCCCAGTTTGTAGTAGCAAAACAGCCCTGCAGTTTGTCCTCAGTCTCTGGTATCCAGAGTTTAACCTGTGTGGTGACCCGGTTTGATTGTTTGAGTCTTTGCCTGTAGACTGGGTACAGAAACAGAGAGAAGTGGTCCAAGTGTCCGAAGTGGGTCAGGATGCACTGTATGCACCTTTAATGTTGGTGTATACATGATCCAAAGTGATCTTGCCATGGGTGGGAATGTCTACATGCTGGTGGTATTTAGGAAATACAGTTAGTATCTTTCATTGACTGAAGTCACCTGCGACAATAAAAAGGCGCCAGGATGAGTCGTTTCTAATGTGCTGATGACGTCGTGGAGTTTACTGAGTGCTGCAGAGTCGGCTCAGAAAAATGTACAGATGTATTCTTCCTTGGTAGAAGGTAATAGGGACGGCACTTGTGCATTGAAAACTCCACATCTGGTGAGCAGTACTTAATGTTTTTCTTTAAAAAAAATATGTGATTCATATGTGATTTCTAAGTTAAACATTCATCAATCAGGACACCCAGATAACACAAAGTAACCATTAGGCAACCTTAGCCTAGCCAGAGATTACAGCTGTGCAACCTTCAGGCAGCCTTCATGGAACGTTGCCTGAGGGTCACTGCTTGTTGGGCTGTTGCAAGGCAAGATTATTTATATAGCGAATTTCATACATAAAGCAATCCAATGTGCTTTACATAACAGAACTTGTAGAAATAAATACAGACAGTGAAACAATTAAAATCATGTTAAGATATTACTGAAAGGTTGTGCAAAAATCATAATAATATATTTAAGCCACTGTACTTAACAGGCATGCCAGACCAAACATGTCATGTCAGATGTGTTGCTAATCTTACTGTCATTGAACTTAGGATCTTTAGTTTTGCCCCAGGGCCAGCAGGGCCCTGTACACTGAATAGCATACCCCTTCTTGTACAATATTAATCTACTTCAAGTTTATGTGTAAGACTAGGTATATGTTAATATAAACATAAACTATTTATGTATAATTCATGTGAGAAGTATGATCAGTGTACTTGTAGTATTCATAGCACTGATTCTAAATTGGGCTTTTAAGTTTTTTCCCACCTTTACCTTAATGTCTCCGAATAGTCAAAGTTGCAATGTTTTCTCTTTTTTTTTTTTTTTTATCATTAATGTTATCCAGTAGTATAACGTACTACATGTGTGTTAGTTATTTCCACAATTCTTGTTGGTTCACTACCACAAACTAGTTTTATTTTTAATTATGACTAAAGGAGCGTCCATGAGTCATATCAGCCAGTTCCTGTCAACAATTTGTTGGAAGAAACTTGATCCCCTGGTTTACCCACAGGGAAATGTTTTTCTTTCACCCTCAAACATCTGGACTGAGGCGGAACTTTACCTTGGCACCGTTTTGCAGAAGACTCTCTGTTATTGCTTTTCCTATGCCCATCGCGGCTCCGGTCACCACCGCAGTTTTACCGTTTAAAGCCATTTTTAGTTGTTCAGCAAGCAGAAAGTGGAGATCTGAAGAAACCAGCAGGAAACCAGATATGTCGATTTATAAAAGATGGTGACGTGTTGTCGCCGCCCATCAGGGCTAAACGGGTTCAAACACGCTGGTGCGGGATGAAAGCAAAGTTTTCGTTTTGAGAAAATGCAGCCTGCATTCTTCATCGTAGACAGCAGAAGGCATTTATTTGTTTGTTGTTTTGTTACCTCATAAAACGAAAGAAAAATAAAACGTATGTCTAAACAGGTCCAAAGTTCTTCACTAATCGGAGTTCTCATATTAAGTGACTACCCCACTTCAATAAATTGGAACTAAACATTTAATCGCTGGATTGTGTGTAATATGCGCACTATGGTTATTTTTCTTTTTTCCCTCGATCTGTTTTTTGTTCTGTTTGTCTTCTATCTGCATTAAACTGTACTATTTTCAAATGGAAATTGGAGCTACTCTAAGTAGTCACTGTACCAGGTCCTGGCAGTTCCTGCTATGGGTAAATGTGGCCTCTAGAGGGCGGTAGAGAGCTATGTGTCTTTAGAAAGCATTTATTCAATTTGGGATGGGATACATCTCATATCTAAAAGAAATATATCCATCCAACCAAGCAATGTATCCTGACTTATCCCAATGCAAGACTGGAGCTTATCCCAGCTGCTATGAGGGGAGAGGCAGACTACATCCTGGATGGGTTGCCCGTCCATTGAGGGGCCAACATAAGACAAACAACCTCTCATGTTCACTCCAAGAGAGAATTATGGAACACCAATTAACCTCACAAGCATGTTTTGCACTGTGTGGGGAAGATGGAAGACCTAGTAATATAATAATAATTATATTACATTTTATCTGTGGATACCTTTCAAAATATTCAAGAACACATTTAACAATTAAACAAGCAGTTGATTAAATTTAAAAGCCTCTTCAAGTTCTTCAGCTTCTTCAAGTAGCTGCAAGACAGAAAGATGCAGGAAGTTATTCCAGCCAACAGCCATCACCTACCATAACAATATGATTAACAATTAATTATTTCTTTAAAGAAACAAAAACCTATTAAGACACTGTAATTTCCCCTCAGAAGATGAATAACACATTTTAAATTTAATTTCATTAATAAAATTATGGGTAGTTTAGGTTAACTTATGATAGAAAGATATGCAAGATTATGAAGAGCTTTGAAGGTGAGGAAAATTTAGAAATCAATATGAAACTGAACAGGAAGCCTGTGGAGTTGTTGGAGGAGGGGGTGATATGTTATGGAATGCTGATGGATGAATTTGTTATTCATCTAAAACTATAACAACTCATGGATGAGACCAGGAAGAAGAGCTGCAGTACTTCACGCGTCTATGCAACGTCTCACCTGCTGCCATCCCCTCAAAACTGAAACATGACTGCAGCAGGAGGACCATTAGCATTAATGGATCAACTCCCCCTAACTCGTTAAATTCCCATGCTCCCCAAACTATACACTGAGGTGGATAGCAGCAGCTATCTTCCGGTCAGGGTTATTGATCAGTCCCAGACCTAATATCAGCGAAACTTCCTCTGAATGCCTGACTCAGTTTCCCTCAGTCAAAGCGGAAATCAGAGAAAACACTTCTGTTAGTTGTATCTTCCACTTGGACCTTACTCAGTTTCTTACAGATTTTTCCAGACTTCTTACCTGTAGAGTACAGATAAAGTTTAAAATGACATTTTTAATAATAATAAAATGAATAAATATTGCTTTTAATCCTAAAACAGACTCAACTGGATTTGAATAAAATGTAGAAAATGTGAATACCTTTAACTTATTCTGACATGTGATGTCAAAAGTGAACAAGTTAAAGTTTTCCTCATAATCCCGACTTTTCTGACTACTTTAAATTATTTTTAAGTCCACATTACTTGACTACACAATGCCTGAGAAGGAATTTCTTTAAAGTAGACAGTAACTGTTACTGTGAATATTTTAATTGATCATATTGAGCTGTTTATTGATTTATTTTTATGTTTTGGTGTTTTATTCTTTTGTGATAGAAAGTACTTTATAATTAAAATGATTATTATAAGCTTAAATTAGCCTAAACACTGTCCAGCTATGTATTTACTTTGGTATTTAAGAAACGTTGTAATTTTTTTACCTGGATTGGTGCATTGACTTGTATATAAAACATGTTTTTAAAGACCACCTTCTTGTGCCTTCATAATATTACTATATTAGGAACATCCTGTTGCAGAGTGATGCAGAAAAACTAGTTTGATGACCATTTAGAAAATCTGAACTTTACCCTCGTTTTTCTCTAACACTGCTGAGTGTTTAACCGATTTTACTTCCTCTTTAAATACTTTAAAAGTTAAAGAACAGTGTTTCATGCCTTTTAAAAATTGCTCAGAAAGTTTCATTTGAAGAAAAGAAAGCAGTCTTTTCCTGGAAGTAACAGAATGCCAATCCTCATGTTGTTTTTTTAGGTCTATCCTTAGCTTCTTATTAATCCTGTTGGATTCACGACCTCTGAACTATGTCTGATAATAAAGCAATGCAAAGTCTTCCTTCAGAAGAGCGCTTCCTATCTATTCCCAGTCTTGTTTACTTAACCCCTTAATGGCTAACCAAGGAAATAATGGACAGAACATTCTAATTGTTTTTATCTGAAGTCTTTATTTGACCCTTTAATAAAATGTGATAAAATAATTTGTATATATTTACAGTTTCTCACTGTGTGATATTATTGTAGTGCAAAATGTATCTAACAGGAGGCAAAGAACAAATTTCACATTGCATAAGGTCTTAGCTAAGTTTTAACCAAATACTGATGCAATTGAAGCAATGTGAATCAAATATGATACGTTAATGGGTTAAATACTGTATATTGCTCCTTCTGTTTGAAACAAACAAAGAATCAAGAAACAAAGATCACCTGAAGCTGAAGGAGTTGGTTTTTACCAAACAAACATCGTTGACTTTAATGAACATAAACTAAGTTACAATTAACTACTTAAATTATATTTCTAGAGTTCATGTGCACTTTAAGGATGAGAATTAACAAAGTGACACAGCTTGTTGTGTGTACGTACCTGTATAAAAGGGGTTTACAGGTGACCCCCCCTCCCCCCTTTCCAGGTAGAGTAAGCAATCTGAGCAATCTGTTCCATGTAAGGAGTGTGGTTAAATATGCAGGTGTGTAGGTTCAGGACCCCTGTTGCTTAGGGTTTTGATAAAAAAAAAAAATACTTTGCAAGACAGAGCATGTTGCTGTGTAGGAGTTCTGTCACATCAGAAGCAACAGCATCACTGAAGTATCATGAATATTCAAAATATCTTTATTGTTTGTTTGGTTTTTCTAACAAAAGGGGTGACATGATTGTTGTTGAATGTAATATTTGTACACACACACACACACACACACACACACATATATATGTGTATATATATATATATATATATACATACATACATAATTTTGATAACAATGGCTCAAAGCATTTAAAAACTGGGCAGGTGCTCTGAAAACAGCAAGTGTAGTGATACAGGTCTGGTACACTGAGAGACAGGCTGAGATAGCGGAGATTTAAATGTAAGTGTGTTGGGTTGCATCGCAATTATAATGGAGACTGCAGAATCTTTTAAATTAAAGTATTCATCAGAGCAGGATCAACAACAAACCTAAAGACTAAAACAGAAGGCCCCTATTGATACTGAATGAAGAGCACCTTGGAAGCTATAGGAACCAGCTCTTCTAAGGGAAAAGAGTCAAAAGAACTGGAACTTTAAAAAGAGCTTGACCTCCCATCACATATAATGAAACGTTTGTGTGAAGCTGTATTCAGACACATTATTGTTAACTGTAAAAATAAGCAACGCTCCAACAAATTTGACCTGTTCTTTGGCAAGAAAACAGATTGTTGTTTATCACTTTGTTGCAGGTTATTATGTTTGCGTTGTGATTCATTCAGTGGGTTGTCCACTAAGTTTTCATACACACAATTAACATGATAAATGAGGGTAAATTATTATTCTATTGTTCACCAGAAGTTCCTCTAGAAAAGATGCTAATGAGTTACTGCAATATTCAGTGTGCATTTTATGATGAAGAGGAACTCAAAGCTCTGGCCCTAACCTACCACTAGATGGAGCTTTGAAGCGCCACATGGTGACACATTTCTTGTTTCACTGAGTCTATTACATCATAGTTTCTTACATGCAGTAATCCTTAACACCAGGGCACAGAGAAAGAAAAGATTACTTTTTTACTATGTGAAGATAATAGTTTCTGCCTCTGTAATGGAAATCAAAAAGTACTTAAATGTATGGGTTTAAAAAAAAGATTGTGGAGAGTACTTTTGTTTGGACCTTTTCAAAAAAAATGTTCAGCTAATATATAATAAGCACCATTAATTTATTTTTCCTTATCTCCTAAATCAGCTTTTGTATTTAAAATAGACTTCAATAAATATTTAAATATGATCTTACTGTTAAAGCAAAACTATCTTTCTATGAACTAAAAAACTATTACTCAAATTATACAAAATTCAGCTGACAGTCCTCTTATGACAAATTCTAATAGTGATGAGGACTTTCCCTTTGTTAGGAAAGATTTAATGTGCTCTCAACAATGAAGTGATGTCTGATCATTTGTCCCTGTGAGAAAGATCATAAATGCTTATGCTGTTCTAAAATTACAAGATACAAGTTGAAACTGTCTAAATGGCCAGAAAAAAATCTCTCCTTCCAGCTCTGCATGGACAAACTAGCTTCACAAAGGCCCCCCGACCTTGTCTTGCTTACACAGCAAATCCACCATTTAACGGCTTTCAGCTGTGATTTGCTGACCAGCTGCTGATCTGTGTTTTCATCCCAGTGGCCCATTGCCATTTCACTGGTGATTGCACTGCTAAAGAGCAGCAGTGTGCTGGACAATACCAGAGAGCTTTGCATTTCACTAGTGTCATTGGCCACAAAGAACAGGCTGCCAGCCACCATTGAAGAACATTTTAGCCTGTTTACAGTGTGGGGCCACAACAGGCAGGTGGGGGAAGGTTGTGTCGGTGTGTCTGTGTCTACATGCCCTGACCTACAGGAGACTATGATTGTGAAGGTGGCTTTGGTGTAAGTGTGCTTAGAGATTTTGTGGTCTCAGGGTGGTACAACTTAATAAGAGGACAGCAGTAACAGCTCACCTCTTCTGCATTCAGACGTCTTTATGTGTCGCTAACAATGAGAGTTTCATACAGGTGCACAATAACACACTCCGGTATCTTTCTGATAAACAACATATGAGCCAAACAACAGATTCATCAAGCCAAGAGTACCTCTGAGCTATTTTAAGCACTTCTCTTGCAAACGCACACACACACACACACACACACACACACACACACACACACACACACACACACACACACACACACACAGTTCTTTCATTTGTTTGAATAGAAATATTTTTTCTTTTTTTCTTTTTGAATAAAAGAAAAGACCCTAAAACAACTCAGGTGGAAATGTTTTTAGATGGCTCAGGAGGTTTCAGGAATTTTAGCATTAGCTTATTTTAGCTAGCGGTGCCTGGATCGATAGAAATATCAATACCTCAGATACCATATTAAAATATTTAGATTTTAAAATATCAATATACAGTCATTTTGGTGTAAATATGTACTTTCTAATTAGCAAGAAGGCATTGAAAATTACTATACGTACAGAATCTTGTCTAAATGATACCCAGTTGGTAGGAATAACTTCTTCCACCTGCAGTAGTAATTTAAGAAATAAGGCACAGGGTAAGCGTCACAGTGGAGTTCTGCTCTCAGTCCAGTTAAACTTATTGACAACAATGGCTGATAGTCATGTGAGAAGTTATTTCAACTCCACCAACAATATCAAAGGAGTTTGCGATGTGTATGAGGATACAGTGAGATATTACAGCAACACCAAATAAAAAGCAACACAGCAACAAGGGCTTATAATCACTTTTCCTCAAACTTGTCATACCTTAGTCATAATCCTAGATTACCCAACATGTTAGATAGTTTATTACACTTCTGAGGAAGTTTTTTTTTTAGAGCTGTCAGAAAAGACCCTTTCTTAAGGTTGACCGAATGAAGGGGTGTCATAGATTTTTTGCCAGCTCCATTAAAGTGGTCCTCCGTTTTGACTAAAGACGAACCGGTACTGGTTCGGTGTTGGTGCTACAGCCAGTGCTTAGCTGGTTTTCCACAGATGGAGCCAAGTCGGTGCTGCATCATTACGTCATCTAAAACGCAACAGAATACACCACCTTGAGGAGAAGGAAAAAGGAAGCCTCAGGCAAAAATGAACATGGAGTTTACTGTCCTGCTCTTGTTCAAGTCACCTGTTCATGGCTTTCCATGAGCTTTAGATTATTGAGTGCAGAGAAAGGCGACTACAGTTAGAGAGAAAGTCATGTTACAATGTTTTTAGCCGTTAGCTACAAGACGTAGCCCAACTTAGCACTGACTGTAGTTACATCGATTACATGGTACAAACATAATAATTTATGTTCGTTTTTAAAAAAAATGTTTTAATTAATGTATTTTTCAATTATTAGCTGGTATTGGGGTGGATTCTGATGCGGAGGCTGCCTGTTGTCTGGACACATCCACGGTCAAGATTCTGGTGGTATTGCATTGTTCCAGATTTTAAAATATTGCAGTTTCTTCACAACTTCCATGTGTCTCCGGAGTCCTCCCAGTACATCTGTGATTGGACCACAGAGATCCGTTCTAAAGAAGACACACATTATTGAGTGTGTATCGTGGTCCAACTTTGGCATCAGGAGCTACCAGTGTTGAATGGTCTGATGTCGGGTCAGCTTTAATGAAGTATTTTAACCATGAGGAGAAATTACTGTCTGCCATATCGTTTCTTGTTTACCATAAATTGTATTTGATCAATAAAAATAATCCTAAATTGTAAAGCAGTTTACTCTGGTTTTTGGTTTTCATTGAAGTTTGGGTTAGAGTCAAATAAATTATTAAGTTTGGTTTTAACTGAGCAACAAATGCAGTGCAATAATATTCTAACACACACATTGTGTATATATATATATATATACCCTGTACTATATGTACAGGGGTTAAATACGGGCTATGTGGGTACTGAGTAGGCATGGGCTTGAACTAGGCAAATGTTGTAGGTCCTATGTGGTTTCAGTAACATGGGTCCCATATGCAAAGCCCATGTGGGCCTACTGTATGAGCCTCACACAGCAGGCCCTAAACTAGGCGGGTTAATTGGGCCTGGGCATAAACAGAGCAAAGTTAAATAGGGCCAAACTTTTTATTATAAAATGGGCCCCACAGTGGGGAGCCCATGTAGGTTGGCTAAATAAGCCCTATAAAGTATAAATGTGGGCTGAGTGAGTTTGGGCTGGAGCTGGAGTAGCTGCAGCAAGTAGTTGGAGCCAGCTTCAAACCAGTTTTGAGAGCCAAACCGGTGCTTGGGCAGTTGAAAGGCAAAGAACCGGTGCTTAGGTAGGCTCTGGCTCTGAACCAGCACTGGAACCAACTCGGTCGAAAAACCCTGGGAAGATTGGCAAGCACTATGACAGACCATCTCTTCGGTGTGGTGAAAACAGGTAGTTTTTCTGTACTCTCACAGAAAGAAAAATGGCTCCAACTGCATAACGTGGTACCTGCATCTTGGCTCTTGTCTTGGTTGAGTAATTTTCGTTGTTGGTATTTATCAGTTCTGGTTCTGATTGTCATTTATGGGAACATAATCCTGGTGTGCAATTTAAGTTCAGGGAGGCTGCTGTATTTATGGCACCTTATTCTTCACAGAAACACATTTACAGGCCATAATTGTGAACCGTGATGTCGTTGGAGGGGACAGGCTGGATTCAGCTGAACACTAGACCGCTGTATTAGTTATGTTTTGATATAGTAAAAAAGAAAAACAAAGCCTGAGCAACACTGCCTTTCAGTGTTCACTTAACTGTTGTATGCACACTGTGTTTAAATAAAGTTATAAAAAAATAATAAAAAACAAAAGAAAAAAAAATTAACATCCGACCAAATAATTTAACTGGCATCAAAAAGTGAAGAAGGAATACTCTAACAGTAAAAGACACTTGGAAAAGAGTGGAGCTGGACATGGTTTCACATGTTCGTCTTGCAGCTGCTGGACATCCACTGAAGCAGATGCAACTGAAGAAGCTGTCTGAGTACTATCATCCTCACCTGGTGTAAACAGCAGGATGACTATTAAAAATAAGCCCTTCTGATTCAAATCCTAGTTCATTTGCTCAGAAAAGTCTGCATCATTTGGGGAAGTGTGAATGTGCAAATTAACACTGCTGTGTTTACAACTAAATACAGTATCTTGGTATTTGTAACTGCCTTTGTATATGGTTGTTTAATCAACAATAATTTAATGTGCAGCCATTGTGTGTTTGTAACAGAAACATAAGACTGTTTGCTTTCTGAACTATAATACTGGCTGAATGAGAGACCTGTGATTATGTCTTAAATGTGAGTAGCAGCCAGAGGCCTGACAGCAGTCAGAAGTGGAGGCTGGTCCTGTCTTGTCCGCCACACCCTGTTCTGGGAGAGGATTTTGGCCCTTATCAGTGGGAGCATGTATGGGAGGGATCTCAGTTTTCTTCCTATAGATTTGTGTTGCTGGACTCATACTTTCTGTGGTTTCTCGGGTGATAAAATACTACCTGGACTGCTTGTAGATTGACTCCAAATTCACCTACAGCTGAAGAAACGAAGAAACTCACTACAGGCTGATCCAACTTTGATGTAATGTCCTTAAAACAAGTCAAAATGAGGCTTAGTAGTGTGTGTGGCCTCCACGTGCCTGTATGACCTCCCTACAACGCCTGGGCATGATGAGGTGGCGGATGGTCTCCTGAGGGATCTCCTCCCAGACTTGGACGAAAACATCCGCCAACTCTTGGACACTCTGTGGTGCAACGTTGCGTTGGTGGATGGAGCGAGACATGAGGTCCCAGATGTGCTCAATTGGATTCAGGTCTGGGGAAGGGGCGGGCCAGTCCATAGCATCAATGCCTTCATCTTGCAGGAACTGCTGACACACTCCAGCCACATGAGGTCTAGTATTGTCTTGCATTAGGAGGAACCCAGGGCCAACCGCACCACTATATGGTCTCACAAGGGGTCTGAGGATCTCATCTCGGTACCTAAACCAGTCAGGCTACTTCTGGTGAGCACATGGAAGGCTGTGTGGCCCCCCAAAGAAATGCCACCCCACACCATTACTGACCCACTGCTAAACCGGTCATGCTGGAGGATGTTGCTGGCAGCAGAACGTTCTCCACGGCGTCTCCTGACTCTGTCACGTATGTCACATGTGCTCAGTGGGACCTGCTTTCATCTGTGAAGAGCACAGGGCGCCAGTGGCAAAGTTGCCAATCTTGGTGTTCTCTGGCAAATGCCAAACGTCCTGCACGGTTTTGGGCTGTAAGCACAACCCCCACCTGTGGACTTTGGGCCCTCATACCACCCTCATGGAGTCTGTTTCTGACCGTTTGAGCAGACACATGCACATTTGTGGCCTGCTGGAGGTCATGTTGCAGGGCTCTGGCAGTGCTCCTCCTGTTCCTCCTTGCACAAAGGCGGAGGTAGCGGGTTGTTGCCGTCCTACGGCCTCCTCCTTGTCTCCTGATGTACTGGCCTGTCTCCTGGTAGCGCCTCCATGCTCTGGACACTACGCTGACAGACACAGCAAACCTTCTTGCCACATCCCACATTGATGTGCCATCCTGGATGAGCTAAACTACTTGAGCCACTTGTCTGTGTTGTAGACTCCGTCTCATGCTACCACTTGAGTGAAAGCACCGCCAGCATTCAAAAGTGGCCAAAATATCGGCCAGAAACCTTAGGAACTGAGAAGCGGTCTGTGGTCACCACCTGCAGAACCACTCTTTTATTGGGGGTGTCCTGCTAAATGCCTGTAATTTCCACCTGTCTATTCCATTTGCACAACAGCATGTGAAAGTGATTGTCAATCAGTGTTGCTTCCTCAGGTGGGTCCTAAGTGTATATATATATATATATATATATATATATATATATATATATATATATATATATATATATATATATATATAAATATATTTATACACACACACACACACACACACACATATGTGTGTGTCTTTGGCTGTAAGAAAACACCCTTATATACTAGAAATAGTTATTTAGTTACAAAAAGGAATCAAGATTTAACAATAGATTTTTCTAATATAGAATATTCTGCAGAGCTTTGAAAAGTAGTTGTACAGAATGTGTGTGAAAATATAAAATATAATGGTTTGTTTCTCTTCTCAGCATAGTTTCTCCTGCACACCCTGTTTACACACCTACCATTCATACACTGCAACCAAGTCTGTACGCTGCATTATAATGCATCCGTTTACACTACACTGGGAGAAACTACGATCGCTGCTGGCTGGCAGCATACTTCAGGCTTTAGTCATACACTTTAGTCATACAAGAATTATGCAGAAATGTGTGCCCAAACATTTAACATAGAACACTTTCAGGCACGCGTGGTACATTACTCATAGCTCTATCCTGTGTGATCTGATAGGACACTGGGTAGTGAAAGATTATAAGGTGCCCTTTTTACAGGTTATAAAAAGTTATATTAACAGAACCTCAAATGAACAACATGCCATATGATACTGTGTCTTTATTTCGCAAAAACTAACATTCTCTGGCTGCAACACAAGTTCAAATCATCAGCCCTCCACAACCGTGCTGGACAGTTGGTATTAGATGTTTTTGCTAATATGGCATGTTTGGTTTTCACCTGATGTGGTCAAGGGCATTGTAGAAAACGTCTTCACTTTTGTCCAAACAATATTGTTCTAGACGTCTTCTGGTTCGTTCAGGTGCTGCTTGCAAACATAAGCCTCATTTCCACCAACAGGTTCGGGTGGGGACAGGACAGTTAAGGTGCGGATATGGTTTGTAAACTGTAATCAACTGTAATCTTACCTGATAGGTGGAGTATCAGCAGGATAGCGTTAGATGCCTCAGCTATGTGCCTGACACCAATGCAGCACAACCAAAACACGACTCAGAAAGAAAGGAGAATGCCGGTCATTTAACAGTTTGTGTTCTTTCTTCTTGGCGGTGCTTCATAGTGCCATTTTAAATGGAGATTCAGTCAACAAAAAGAAAATATGTTGCTCCAGTGACTTTTCTCAACCAATCAACAGACTGCAGTGTGTCAAGGTCCACCCTTTTGTGTCAGATTGCTTAGACTGGCACCCCAACAGAAGGGCACCAACAAAGTAGGACGGGTCGGGTCAGATATTAGGGTACCCTTCCCAGTATTTGCATGTGGAATTGCAAAATAATGCGCCCTGACCTGCACCTGTTGGTGTAAAAAGAGCTATAAAGATTATCAGGCTGTTTTTGTCCCAATTTTCCCCCTTCCTGACCAAGGACTGCAAATGCTTGTTTATCTTAAGTTTTAAAAGATTATCCTATAAGATGATCCTGTGGTCTGAGGTGTTAAAACCGAATTTGGCCTGAAATATCGGCTCCTAAATGGGTCGTGGCTGAAAATCACACGTATCACTCTTATTCGATATTTACAACCAAAAATCTTCACGTGTGTAGGGAAAACCTACGACCCGAGTTGTGACTCTATGGATTGTGATGTGGGCATATCCTTCTTCTTCTTCTGCTTCTCTCTGACTAATGAACGTAACAACTTCTATGTCTTTGTCTTTGAGAATAACAGCTCCCAAACAGACATACAACCCTCCAGAGCAGAGGTCCCCAACCCTGGTCCTCAAGGCCCACTATCCTGCGGGTCTTAGGTGTCTCCCTTCTGCAACACACCTGAGTTAAATTGAACGACTCTCTGAGAAGCTCTGCACAAGTCTGTTAATGACCATTAATTTGAATCAGGTGGGTTGCAGCAGGGAGACATCTAATACCTGCAGGATAATGGGCCTTGAGGACCAGGGTTGGAGACCTCTGCTCCAGAGAAGAGACGATGTTCATTGTGATGGAGCACGATGTCAGGAGGGAGATTAGGAGGGTGAACATTAGGGAGACTGCAGGACCAGATGGGATTACCGGACATGTCTTAAAAGCCTGTGCTGACCAGCTGGCACCGGTGTTTACCACCATCTTTAACCTCTCCCTGTCACAGTGCATCATCCTCAGATGTTTCAAGTCTGTCATTGTGTCTGTCATTGTCCCAGTCTCTAAGAAAACCCAGCCCACCACCCTGAACGACTGCCACACGGTGGCCCTGACGTCCGTGGTTTTAACAGCTGATCAACTTCCTCGCCCCCTGCTGCCCTGGACCACTGCAGTTCACATACCATCAGATCCATGGACAACACCATTGCCTTCCTGCTCCACACAGCCCTCACCCCTTGGACGTTGGGCGGGGGAACTATGGGAGAACGCTATTTCTGGATTATTCATCAGCATTCAACAAATTAGTCCCCTCCAGGCTGGCCACCAAGCTGAGTGACCTCAGACTGAACTCTTCTCTTTCCAGAAGGGTCTTCATCTTCCTGACTGACAGACGCAGGTGGTTCAAACAGGCAACCACACCTCATCTCCTCTCACCCTTAACACCGGAGTGCCTCAAGGATGTGTACTTAGCCCCCTGCTGTACACACTCTACACCAGGGGTGCCCAACGTTGGTCCTCGAGAGCTGCTGTCTGCAGATTTTCCAATGTTTCCTGCTTCAACATACCTGACTTAAATTAAATAGATCCAACAGCCTATTAAGTTTTGCACAATGACTCATCAATTTGAGTCAGGTGGTTTTGGAGCAGGGACACATCAAAAACCTGCAGGATTGTGGCCCTTGAGGACTGGCACTGGACACCCCTGCTCTACACCTACAGAACTAGGGCCACCAGAATCCTTAAAGAATCCACTCACCATGCCATAGACTATTCACCCTGCTGCCTTCCAGGAGACGTTACCCCTGCCTGAAGGCTCTTACAGAGGAAGAGCTTCTTTCCTTAGCCCATCTATATCCTCAGCGGACATTGACACACACAAATGTATTTATGGATGATGTTCTAATTTATATTCATATTTATATTTTCACTGCACGTCTGATATTGTTTTTTCCTGTTGTGTTCAAGAACCTGGAGTAGGTAGCAGGATTTCCCTGCTCGTTATGCCATATAAGATGTCGATGTGACAAATAAAAGCAATTTGATTCTTGAGCATGCCAATGAGTTCACTGGACTCCAGTGGCCTCCACAGTCACTAGATTTCAATCCAGTAGAGCAGCTTTGGGATGTGGTGGAATGGGAGATTCTCATCATGGATGCAGCCGACAAATCTCCAGCAACTGTGTCAACATGGAGCAAAATATGTGAGGAATGTTTCTAATACCTTTGCCATGAAATATTATGGCAATTCTGAATGCAAATTGGCCCAACTCAGTACTAGCAAGTGAGTGTATTTTCATCATCAAACCAAATTTTTAAAAATGTGGTTGAAAGCAAATGTAGACAAATCCATGTCTTACAAATGACTGTGACAATATTTGATCTATACTTTAATTGTGGATCAATGCTATTGGATTTTTTAAATCTTTGAATCGCTGTATCAAAGAAGATTGGTGTATCTTACTCCTACAATGAACAATTAAATGTGACTGCATAAATTTTTTAATAAAATGTAAGGCTTGTGAGGTGTGTCTTTAGGAAAGAAAGTTAGTTTTATTTTCAGTGCTGATTATTTGTGTATAAACAAAAATACCAAACTGAACATTAACTGTATGAAAGAACAATTTCTTAAGTGTTAGTCCAAGTATTTTTATATTTTTGATTAACACCTTTGCTGCAAATTTTAAAAGTAAAAATTACTTTCAATACTGGGTTTATTTATTATTCACATGCAGCTACCCTCACTGTACAGACACTCAGTAAGTCTCAAATAGAACATGGTTTGCTAAGTCAGACTTTAATCTTGGTTTTACCAGACAACCTTAAAACAACTACATTTTCAGCCTTCGCAAAGTTTTAAAGCTGCAGTTTGTTATAGTCTGAATATGAACCTTCAGGGAAAAAAGGAGAGAAATTCTATGAAAAACAAGGAATCAAAGCGTGAGTGCACACGTGCAGCTCGGGTATGAACACGTGTGTGGAGTGTAGTGGTGAAGAGGGGCTTTACGTGCCCACCTACTTCGACAGATGAAAGAAACGAGAAAAATAGAAAATGCAAGAATAAATGACAATGAATGCGCCGTATAAACAAGGTATGTAGAAAAATAATCTGCTTTTCTTTTTCCTCGCAGGATTGTCTTATGAGGTAAGGGTATTTCGTGAACTGGTCAGAGGACTAAACCGAAACCTTATTTGGATCGGTGCTGCGTTCAAGTGTATCGGAAACATACAAATGTATAAGTACAGTAAAGCACCGCTGATCTAGACCTTAGACTGCATAGAAAATATAAATACAGTGTCATTTTTAAGCCATTCAAGTTTACGAAGAAACTGACCCTAGTTCACTGTTCACCAAGCCTCGTCTGAAATGGTCTTCATGGAAGAGTGGCTGTCAAGTCATTCTTAAGGAAGGGAAAAGAGAAACAGCAAATGGAGAAAAGTTGACGTATGCCAAATGACACAAGAACTGGACTGAACATTGATGACAACAGATCTTGAGGTCTCCCCAGACCCCAGACCTCAACATTATTGATTCAGTGTGGGATCATCTTGACTGAGCACAGAACACAATGCAGACAACATCCAAGGCAAAGCTTTGGGGAGTCCTTCAAGAAGCCTGGAAAAGCTATTCCTTTAAATTACTTAAAGAAATAACAAGACAAATTTCTTTAAGAAGGTTCAGACTGTGATGAAGAAAAAAGGTGATCAAGGTTGACACTTATTAAAACTCTACAAAGTCTGTATTTGTCTTATATATTCACGTTTATACATTCTTCAATAAATCCCTACATATTTCTCACAGTTCCCTAGCAATAATATAAAAAAGTGAGGCCTGGATTAAGGCTTTTGCACAGTCCAAAATTTACTTTGTGATATTCAGATTTAAATATTATGATTTAACAAAATTATGTATTGATAAAGACCAAACCCATTTTTAAAAATCTGTTAAAAACATTTCTGACATAATCCACAATGATTACTCACTGATATTATAATGTTAACATATAATATGGAAATGTTTTTGCAATTAATATGAATATTCATTCATTCAAGGAGTGGACTAAAGAAACATGGCTTTCATTATACATTTAGATTCAGTCTTTTGTGGATTGGCTTCTAGAAGTTCTATTTTTGCCTATAGTAGCCTATTTTAAATTTTATAGAATTTTTTTTTTTTTTTATAAATAAATAAAACTTTCTAATAAATCCATAAACAAAACATAAATAAATTTATATATTTAACGTTAATTTATGCTCGGGTAAACATCTCAGGCTATCAAAACAAACAAAAATAAAATAAAAAAAACACCATCTGAATGCGCCTGATTAAAGAAAGAAGGGGAAAGTGGAATTTACGACTTCCCAAAACGCAGATTACGCAGTCATTTTATGACGAGCAGCACTTGAAAGCAGCATTGCGACCTGACCCCCAAAGCGCGCTCCCTAAGTTTACGTGACTACTCCCCCTCCACACTGTACGTGCGCGCAACCCTTCATCGCGTGGTGGGGATCATCCATATTGCTGCTAGTGGTGGGGATAAGGTTGTAATCTTGAGAGGCCTTCGGATACGTTTCTTTATTATTTCCCGCATGTTTAAACTCTACTCAGACTGCTCCGCGTCTTAGGCTGAAGCTGTTTGGTCTAGGAGCGAAAGAGGAGCCGCAGACCCCGCGGAACAACTTCACATTTCCCTGAAATTGAAGGCGAATTCGGGCCGGTGGGAGGACTGGTTATCCTGAGGGGGAAAGAAAGACGGTGGTGGGAAATGGCCACTCAGGTGGAGGCTCTCCTGCCCGGCAACCCGCTTGCCAAAGCGGAGGAACACGGTAAAGTGATCCGAGGTGAGCCGGGGGAGGAGGAGAGCGCCCGGGGCGACGGGGCCAAGCGGCAGACGGGTGTCGCCGAAAACAGCCCCGGACAGGGAGGGACCACCGGCACGGAGGAGCAGACCTCCAAACGGGCGACAGAGCAGAGCAAAGACGGCTGTGACAGCGAGGACAAGCAAAACGAGGAGAGTGTTAAAGGCAGCGGCAGGAAGGAGTTTACTGAAGCTCCCCCGCCCAAGGTGAACCCGTGGACTAGGAAAATGAATGCGGTGACCGTGGTCAGCGTGAATGGACAAGCACACCTCGGTCTGTACCCTCCCTACATGTTGATCTACTGGCTGTCAGTGTTGTGTTGATGTCTGTCCGTCCAGGGTTAGGTCACACGGGAATAGGATGTTGCCTTCTCACGTGGAATGAGAATTTATTCACAAAACACTCGTAAAATAAGCTCAGTGGTCATCCTGTTGTTGCTTCCTACTGACTGGTTATATTTGGAGTTAAAACCCCCCTCCTCCTCAGTGAAGGCTTTTCTTGGGGTTCATGGCTGTCTGGCTGCACAAGTGTTTGAACCATTTAAAAAAGTTTGAATAATCCAAAATGTCCAGTTTAGGCTCACAGCCGTTGTAATTATTTGATGACTAAAGTAGCTTCTTTACTTTAAGCCTGGCTTATCATGTTTGTATTTTATTTAAAGGGTATAAGTGTGGGATTTAATTCTCAAACGGCCGTGATGTGTAATGGTGTTAGAGTTCCTCTGCCTGTGTCTTCACCCTGGACAGACAACATGGATTTAGATTTGATCCCAGTGCATGCATTTATAGGGTAGATTATGTTCAATTTAGCAATGTCATCATGCATGCTGGTGGTAGACTGCAAACAGCTTTTATGTCTTAGTGAACTGCATGCTTCATCACCATATTCTCCCTCTCTCCTGTGTGTCTCTTCCCGTGATGCCACCCAGTCAGTGCTTAGCAAACACACACACACGCACTATGCTTGCCAAATATTTAAACCCGCATCTACTCGTGTTTACATGTTTGCTTTTGGGGCATGAGTAAAAAATGGGCAATGCGGCTACACCAGACATTAATGAGACACCCGCCCTTGTCTCGTATTGCACCAGTTAACAGAAAAACTCTGAGCGTGGCCGGTCGTGTAGCAGCTTAGCCAGCTAACAATAGCATACAGACTCCCCTTTGGCCTAGTACGTCGCCAAGCCCTTCCCATTCAGATGTTAGCTTAGCTTTAGCGTGGTTTCTTTCCACTTTCAGCAATTGTATGTAAAACATGCCAGCTTCTCGGTGCTTCTAGGATTACTTCCTGACATCGAAACACAACCCAATGTGAAACATCTGCTCGTTTAATGGCTAAAAAGGAGTAGGTTTGTTATGAGACATCACGTGTTCACTCCACGTGTTCCCCGAGAGAAAGGCATGGCTGCTGTTACCTAGCGTGCTAGTTAGCCGTTGAACTGAGGTGGTACAGGCATTACATACCAATTCGAGATGTTCACTGTGAGACATCCTGATTGTTTTGTGGTTAATAAACCGGTTGCCATGTCGTGTATGTGATGTCAGAGCAAAACCAGTCCATTCTTTCTTGTTCACTCTGTTAGCTATCGTTAGCATGAAAGCTAGCAAGTGGACTTATCGAATCCCTCTGCGTTAGCTTATACTAATCAGCAACACAAAATAATAATTTTGCTTGATCGTTTGTTTCACAGCGGAGTCATGTCACGATCAGAAATGCTCGTTGATATAAAAATATCTATGGATTATTTACAGCTTTTATGAACAGTTGCCTGCACCATGTCAAGGCAACGTGGTTTGAATGTCTCACAGCCACAAGTTACCTTGACTGGTTTTCTGCAGTCAGGTTATCTTGGTTACAGCGATGACCTGTCGGCTATCTGGTTTGTCATTTTGTTTGCCAGCTAGTCTGTTTGCTTTGTTGAATCATGTGAAACTTTAGTAAACTTTAGGGTACAGTCTGCACCAATTATGTGGATGATCGTCCTCCCAAAGCTGTCACATGAGCTCTCAAATCTGGTCGGTAGTCAGCGGCAGAGTTAGCCAGGCAGTAGTGCCCCCATGTTTTTGTTGCATTAAAAACGCCAAAGTACTTAGGTTTGTTTAAAGTATTGTAGAAACCAGCTTTTCTTTTTTTTTTTTCCAAATATGTGTCTTTTTAAACAAGAATATGCATATTTCAAAATGTGTGTGAGTGATTAAACGGGGTTTAATTTAATAACTTGTAAAAATATGGAGGTGTAAACACGTAGCAATGGCTTGGTTAGTGACCAGTCCCTTATTTTTAAACGTTTTTGGCTCATTGTTGATAAATTTTAGGCCACAGGCTTTAGGTTGGTTGACATGTTTTGCAATGCAACATGGACTGTAACAGCACAGCCACACCACCTCCAGCATGACATGGGCGTGGAAGTCCTCCAAAGATGTTTTGATTAGTTTGGGCCCACCAGATAAGTGTACATTTGGGGAACAGGCACAACAGTGCTGTCTTTCTTCCACCCCATGCAGTGCGGCACACGTCATCCAGGATGTTTACAGATTTCTTCCACCAGTAACTTGTATGCAAAACGTTTGAACACCAGCGACTATTCGTTCCAGATGTAGTCAAGTTGATTACAAGCTGCGACGAAGTTTTCATCATGACTTGTCTTTTGAGCTCAACAAGCAGCAGTGTGAAGCAATCTGCGAGACCAGTGTGCAAGGACTGTCCATGACGTGCAAAAGCAGCAACATTTTAACTGTATCACACTTGTTTTAGTGCACTAATGACTGTTGCAGCAGTAATGACTTTACTGTATTTAAAGCCATTAAAAGTTCTTTTCAATGTATTTAAGTCGTTGCCCTAAAAATTAGCAAGGTCTGCTTTTGATTAAAATGATTGTTTACTAAGAAAAATCAAGACGCTAAGTAAATATGGTGCAGTGGTCTGTAATGGATTTGTCTTAGATGCATCGTCAACGTGGTAACAAACTGGATCTGTAGAAATGCATTTAGTCTGCAGGCAGTTTAAAGCGTGGTACAGTTTGTGGCACAAGATTTCACAAGCAGTACATTTGGCACCTAGCTCACAACTACCACTTTAGATTAGGATTAGTGATTTCAGATGGTTAAACTTTGAGTTCAGTTGTCATTTAATTGGACAAGTGTGTCTTGTAGTCAACTGACACACACACAAAAAAAACACAATGATAGAAAGTGAAAGCATTCAAAGATGCTGTCATTAATGGTTGAAGAGTAGGGTTATCACCAACACACCACTTTCCATATCATAACATTGATCATTATTTGACTCATTGTAAACATTGAACACTTTTATGGTGCGAGATCAAGCAGTAATGGCATCACACCATTACGTTGTTGGAAAAGGGGAGCTGAGCCAAAAGACAAAGCTTTCAGTCACCTCCATTTTTGTTCCATCTATGGTAGTGAGAAAAGTGAGATCTTGAAATTAGTTTCTTTAGGAGGTGGCATTAGCTTCAGAGATGCATGGAGTAGTTTGCACATCCAGGAGGAGAGGTGAGTTGAGCTGTTGCTGCTCTGCATCCAAAGGAATCGGATGAGCTGCTTTGGTATTTGATAAGGATGTCTCCTCGTCACCTTCCTTTGGAGATTTTATGGACACACAAACCCTGACCTTCAAACATAGTCAGAACTTGCTCCTTCTGGTCTGAGATGTGCAATGAGAGAGAACCCAAAAAATTCTATCTGGCCAGATGGGATCAAGCTCTGGATTTCCACACAGAGCTCAGGGAAGCAGGGATTTATTGTTGGAAATGGTTTGAGAGATTGAAGTCTAATTAAACATAAATCTCTTGCCACGTTTTGTCCAGACATTACAAGACCAGATATTAGAGCAACATATTGCTTAGTAGCTCCACCTTTGTTTGGCTGCAAATATTTGTGGGAGGCATGTCTGTGAGCCATCTTACAGGGTAGATAAATCTATAAGATGTGATCACTTGGATTTAGCTTCTCATTAAAATGTGTGGGATACAGGGTTGGACTTGTTTAAGCAGATCAGTATAAGATGATTGTGCTTCTTTTCCTTTATTTAGTCAAATTGTGTTTACAAACACTGATTTCTGGTGAGTTTAGGTAAATAGTTTCATCTGACCTCAGTGCAATATTGATGGACTGTTTCCTTAATTTATGACCACATGGCAAATTAATGTCAGAAGTTGAGGTGGGACAACATTTAGCCTCTGTGAGAGCGGTTTAGTCATGCAGAATGTTTGATATGCTTTATAATCTCCAGCGTTGTGGGTTGATTGTATGTTTTCCTGAATGTTGCAGACTAGGACACCTTAATACCGTTTGTTGGCTGGTTCTCACAGCACTTTTGCTGGTGGCAAAATGCAATTAGCTTCAAGCACGGTCTTAGTGAGTGAAATGTTACAATTAATCTCTGTCCAGAGCACAAAATGAACTAACTGCAGGCAAAATGCAGCCACTTAGCTAAGTCTGTTAGCTTCCTGTCCTGATGTGGCACCTGCTGTTGCTAACTGACAGAAAAGCAATGCTTAGGCTGAAAATAGATCCACATCCAAAAAATATCATGGGGAGGACTGTGCTGCTGCAGAAACCAGTGACAAAAGCAAACTTAACTCTAGTTTGATGGCTTCATAAATGCAAGACATCAGATGTTTTTCATTGTTAATGCGACTTTTTGCTGTTTTGACCCAGATCCTCCAGAGAGTGGAGGAAACCTGAGGATGACTTGGACAGTATGATTACCAGGTGATGAGAGAAATGAGAGGATGTAAAAGTTGATGTAAAGCAGACATCTTTGTTGGGTAAACGTCTGGCGGTCTGGAGAGTGTGCATAGCTGCATTGATTTACAAGATGAACGGTAAAATGATTTAATATTTTGGAGTAAGTACTCTATATTGAGTTAGTTGTGTCAGAACCGGTTTTAATAAATTCACCTTTGAGACTTGAAGCTGACGTGGACTTCATCTGAGGGATGCTGGCAAATTTAAGACCAAACAAATTCAAACTGAGATTTATGATGTGCTCACACTTTAAAGGTTAGTTTAATTCAGCCAAACTCATGTGCTTCTGTGTTACTGTGGATGGAAAAAAGATTTTATTATAGTTCAGTAAAGTTTCCTTCTTCATATGTGTGTAATTGCTGACTAATGGTATGTTTACGCAGCATTAGAGGTGTTGTTCACATGCTGCATTTTGTAGTAGTGTCTGTAAGCAGACTGACACGATGCATAAACACGCTAAGCACCTTTTACCAGGAGAAAACTCCAGACTGCAGCCTGAGCAATTCTGGTTTGGAGCTGATATTTTTTACTGGTCCAACCTTTTGTTGAGTAGATATGAGCCTGTGAGCTCATCAGCTATAGTCTGATGGCTTCTCTGGGGGGCAGCAGCCAGTGTTTCGGGACTTCTGACAAAGCTGGCATATATTAAGGTTAACAGATTACTGGGCTGGAATTGCAGATGCATCTTTAAAAAGAAAAAAGCTAGTTAAGTATTACATCACTGTCTGACATGAACCAAGTGTTTTGAAATGTAATTTCAGCCCATTCATCCTGCCTTTAATGGTTGCACCACAAACATAAATCTTCTCATTGAAGCATACAGTTTTTGGTTGAAAATTTTTAGCTCCTTTTCATGATTTTCATTATGAAGAAAGCAGCCTGACTTGCTGCCACCATGTTCCTTGAATTTCAAGTCAGTTAAAAGTGACTTGAAATTCTGCCAAATGAATAAATGACCATGTATGTCTGACTTCGTGTATTAGCTTTCCTTTTAGCATGAGGAAAAACCTTAAATTACTCATGTTGATGCAGTGCATGATAAAAATGTTGGGAAGTCAGCGAAGGTCATGATCCTGGTTTGAGTGTGGAAGCAGGAGTGGGTGAAGTGGGATGTAAGGGTTGCAGCTTGCAAATGGCTGTAAATGTGTTGACATGAGTTCAGCAGATCAGTTCATCTGTGACAATGTGGTTGGTTTTTATTGTTTGGAGGTGAAAGTGAACACTTGGAGCAGTGGTTACCAAACTTCTTCTGCAGTGCCTCCTTTTCATTTACAAAAATATATATTTTTCTGGTAGTTGAAATGTCTGTCGTTAATTCATTATTTCTTCACTGGAACTTTAACAAATTTGTCCATGTTTTGCTAGCAGGGCAAAAACTACAAGTTTTATTTAGCCTTGCTGCGCCCACCCTGGTATAACTCTGGGCGACCGACCCCCAGTTTGGGAACCACTGGCTTAGAGTCGCATCTTAAAGGGGCAATAAGCAAAATTGTTTCACCACAAGGTTTGCTGTTGTGCGCTGCCTGTAGACCAAAACAAAGTATGTAGTAAGCCACACCTCTTCCTAACACTCACTTTGTTCGCAAACGAAAATGCAAACACACTGAACAAAACAATATCATAATTTTGTGAAACATGTCAAAGTAACTTATAACATTTATGTTTTTACTTGCTGTTCAGGAGAAGAGCTAGCTTCAAATCAAATTGTAGCTTCTTTAGCTCTCGCAGTGCTTTCCTCTTTGGAAATACAAGGCTAGTGTTAACCCGGGTTCTGTCTTTTTCTCTGTCTGACAACATCTTCACTCACAACTTGTTTTTCGAGGTAACGTCGGGTCCAGGTTGCCTTCCCGTCAATGTTTCATTCAGCTCTCTGCCATTTTGCATCCAAAACATGCGCTGCTATTGCTCGCTGGCTGAAGCTTTTATAGGGCAGGAGGACCGAGGCCTCTGAGAGAAGGGAGGAGGCGGCGATTCACATGAACGTACATCAACATGCGACCTGACCGGCTGGCAAACACCGGGCTGGAGATCAACACAGAGAGGCAGTGTGTGACGTCAGGCTAGACTCCAGATGAAATTACACCTCTAGTTCTTCACATAGCCATTTTTTAATTCCCTCAATCTAGAAATGAGGAATTTCTGTCTATTGCCCCTTTAAGGGCTTGAGTTATTTTATTTAGTGGCCATGTTTACATGAGTTTTTATTCTCCTTTAATTTAGGATAAAAATGAAATCCTCTTTAAAAAGATAAAAAATTATTAAAAACCTTGTTCTAAATAAAAATGGGCAGTCCTAATTAAACTTAAATACCAAGTACGTGACTTGTTTATTCTGATTTTTAATCCGAATTGAATAATTCCTCGATCATGTCTACATTTACGTCAGGTCTGGAAGAGGTGTGCGTCGAGCCTCTGCAGAGCTACGTCAGGCCTACGGTGGTTATGCACACGCCGCGCGACCATAAATCCACCTTTGAAGGAGAAAGAAAAGGCTGAGAGAAAGGTACCTGAGCAAGGATAGGTTTAGCAAATATTTTGCTCAAACCAGAGAAATGACCCTAATGTTAACGTTAATGCTAATGTGTTAGCGACAGGAACGTTTAACTGTAATGAGACAAGTTTCGCCTTCACGTTTTGTTTCAGATGATGCTTTGGTTATGTTAAAAAAAAAAAAAACAATGTCAAGAAGCTGTAATGACTCATTCATGGTTGAGGTTCATACAGGTAGGCCAATATTTAAATACTTTTAAAGGAAAGAGAAGGAACCTGAGACTCGGGTGACGTAAAGTAACGAAGAGGTTCAATATTCTTGATTTATTGTAAATTTTTGTCCTGAAGTTCTGAGGAGTAGAAGTGATATTGATGAGTATTATGGCAAGTTTAATGTTTTAATGTTCCCAACTTTAACTGCATGATATTAGTGATGAAAAAGAATAAAACACCTGTTGCCTGTTTACTAAACAGTCAGAAGTAGTGGGGGAGAGAAAAGTGGAGGGGCAGAGCAGGAAACCCTCCCCCACAGTTTAAAAAAATCCTAGTTTAAAAAAACCCGAACTATAGAAATGAAACTTGGACATACACTACACCAAACTATAGAAACTACACTTTGATATTCTGTATGTCAAAAATGTTGCGGATGCTGGTTGAGTTTAAAACTGTATCAACTTTTTTTTTATTGTATGAAAAGCAATATCTCTCTGCAAAAACAACAAATTATGTGGCTAAAAGGAAATGAAGCAGCACCCAAATTCTACAGGCATGGTTGCTTTCTGTAAATTCTCCAAACATTTACCTGTTGTAACCGCTCATCAGTACATTTGGAGATTTTTTTTTTAATTAATGCAAGAGACCTGGAAAGGAAAGGTAAACTGATCATTTCTGTTTCCACATGCAGCCCCTCAAGATAATGTCAAAGGGCTACAGAGCATGAGCGGAAGTGTTTAGATTGTACAGATAGAGAAGCTTCTTAATATCTGAGCCTGAAATAATTTTTAAGCTAAAGGCCATGAATGCTTAAAAAAACCTCAAAAAATTGTTTATAGTATTTTGGCCAAGCCATTTTCATTTGATGTTTTTCAGTACTTTTCAGATGTGAGGCACAGAAGCAAAATGAAGTAATGTCACGTTTTAAAGTGTAAACAGTTAAAAAAAAAAAAAAGCTCTCCAGATATCACAAAACAGACGGCAAACAGTGTTGATAGTACTGACTTCATTCCACCTCTCCCATCAGACTTCACACACCCACCCATCACACACTCTATCAGCTGTTTCTCTGGAGTATGTGTCCTCAGTCGTCCAACTCTTGTTACTTTATCTGTCCCCGTGTTGTGTCTGGACTTGCTGATAAAGGAACATCCCTTGCTGGGGGTTCGGGTGTGGACTGTTTGTGATGTGTCCAGGCTAAGATTCTGTGGCCATTCATCCAGACTTTGATGGGATTTACTTTACTGAGGACAGAGTACCCGGGGAAAAACTAAGTGTATTAATTACAAACAAGATCAAGATTTTTGATTCACCTGCTCAGTTGAAGTGACAGCTTATTAACCAGAACTGAGTTTAAAAAAAAAAGATTAATCAATTTGAATAAATTCAAATTTAATTAATCCAAAGCAATCCATAAAACTGGGAGAGCTCTCTCTCTCTCTCTCTCTCTCTCTCTCTCTCTCTCTCTCTCTCTCTCTCTCTCTCTCTCTCTCTCTCTCTCTCATTCATATATATATATATATGAGTGTGTGTATATATGTCATGTGAGATAAATGCAGCTTTGCTCTCAATAAAACACAATAACTGATCAGAAGCTGGGCTGGGCCTTGGAAAACATTTGTTTGAAAGAGGCAGCTGCAGTTTAAAGCGCTGCTATACCACAGATGGGTACAATAGGGCAAAGACTTTGAATAGTTGTAAACTTTAAATAACACTACGATCAAACTACATTACATCAGTTTGATCGGCGGGATGGAGGGTAAATTAGTGAAGCCTGGTTATTATCTCTTATTTACCTGTCAGCTGGTATGATTGTGCTCACCTGCATGTGAATGTTTCTTTGAACATCAGGCGGAGGAGAATTGTGAACATGTAACCTTGTAGAGGCAGAAAGGACATGCCATTATTTAAATAAGTTAAGGTTTAATCATAATCGAGGAGTAGAAACATGAGTTTACTTACTATGAAGTTTGTATTTTTAATTAAAATTAAATCCGTGGTGACAGGCTAGTCGTTTTGGTTGTGGCTGAACTAGCATGATATTATGTGTACATGGATCAGGTCTGTGCATCTTTTAAATGCGCAGAGGGTTGACGGCACGTGTCTGGACTGCTGACAGCAAAGTTTATTTTGCTAGTTACTGTGATTTTAAACTCAAGTTGTTCACAATATCGTTTTTTGTGGGAAAAATTAGGTGTGTCCGTGCAACGCATTGATGGTGAGTTTACTGTGGCCTTTCAGATTTTAATGCGTCGGGGACATGCAGCAACATTGGTGCAAATTTGTACATTTTTCTGGAGAAATATGTAGAGGCATTTATTTTGATGCAGATATAAGAAGCTCAGCATCGCTTCGGCACACTTGAGTTGATCCCAGTTTATTGATTGTGTTTCTTAGGACACTTTAAAGCCATCAGTGATGACGGCGTTGCTACGCCTCACTGTGTTCTCAAGGCTTGGATGACTGTGGCTGCTCAAGAATCAGATGATGCAAGGAATGAAGATCAGAGCCGTAAAGGTGTTTGGAATGAGACCTCAGGCATCCTTTAAACATTAAAGGGGTAGTGCATCCAAAAAAGTGCTTTTTGAACTGTAAACACAGAATTACATATTTCTCATGAAAACCACATATACCGTTGATAAATTTGTATTTTTTAAATTTATTTAAAAATGGGATTTGTAGGTAAAAAAATGGCTCAAACCCTCTACAGGGTAAAATTAGGTTATGTTTTTCGTGACATAGGGAGGTTATCTACGTCATGAGAAATTTAAAATACCCCACAGCTCCTCCCTCCAAATGCAGATAGACGGGTCCTCGCCAAGCAGGCATAGAAAACCACGCCCACCAACGCATATGAAGGCATGTGAACTTAAATGGTGTAGATTTGTTAGTTTCAGACTTCTTTCAGTGGGACGGATTTGTGCCTCTGAGGGGTATAAAAATAACACCGGACTTTATTCTTTACCTGCTGATCCTCATCTGGTAACAGACAGCAGCTCAAATCGTAGCAGCAGTAACTTCCTGCAGCACTTCCTGCAGCTGCCACAACCTGCCGCGAGTCTCCACAGCTTTCCAGAGCTGCTGACAGGCCAGCGCAACAGCGCTAACGGCTCAGACTGATACGGTTCAGGACCAGCTTGTTCATGTGTAGCTGAGGAGATTCTGGAGGGGAAAAGTCTTCCACCTCAAAGACCGCTCTGTGGTGTAGCTGCTCTTTGAATCTTGCTTTGCATCTTTCCAGTGAACTGAGCTGCTGTCTGTCAATCATTTCTGCCTGTGTGTCCTGACCCCCCCACTCTCAGCTCCCCTCAGAAAGTAGGGTGTATAGTTACACTTTCATGACTAAATGTTGCCTCCAATCTTAATGGGTTAAATCAGGTTTAATTGTGATTAGCATTGTTTAGATTAATAATTTATCCTTAGCCTCTAAGAATAAATTGGAGTCCTCCAGGAATTTGGATGGAGAGCTGACCAGCTGGAGTTCAGCATCAGGGCCTGTGGTGTCGGGTAACATGTGAGGTCAAGTTAGATTCCCGGTCACTCAGCTGTTACTTGACCTCAACTTGGATTGTGTGTGTGTGTGTGTGCGGATTGTTAAAGTGGCCGAGGTTGCCCAGGGAGATGCGTCCCGGCTCTCTGAGCTTTTCACTCTGTTAGAGGTGATGTCACTGCACGGTCATGTGACACCAGGGAGAGTCTGTAGTGTGTGAGGCAGACGTTGTGTCAGAATACACTCAGCCATTTCCTCCATATTTGGTTCTTGCAGACTGGCTTCCCTCTGCTGTTGTAATGGTCCTCTGCATGAAAGGGCATCAGGCTGCAAGTGTGTATGTGTGTTTCACACAGATTAAACATTATTTCAGAGTTTGAATATAATCACCTCATTATAGTTTCAAAGTTGATTGTTACGTGAAAAAAACATGTATATTTAAGATATTTAATTAAAGCTTTAATCAAAGATATTGTTGGCTTCTGAAGACATTTTGGTATGTCAGGAGGCTGCTTTTCCTCATATTACTTGCTTACACTAACAGGAAAAGCCACAATCCAACACTTGATTCAATCAGATGAACCTGTCAGGGAAAATATGACCTCAGAATAATTATACAAAAATGTGGGATTGAGAAAAAAAAACAGAACAAAAAAAAAAAAAAAAAAAACCTCCAGATGATTGTGAATTAAAAAAATCCCAGTATCTGGTAAGGACTGGGCTGGTTTCCCAGCACCATGACTGAGGTTATCTCTGCACAGCCAACATGGCTGAGTTTATTTATAGGTTTCACCAGCGATATTCTGTGGGATTTGAAGCAGGTTTTGTCGCCAATGCAGGCAGATCCACACATGGGAATTTCTTTGGTCTTCACAGGAAGTGTGTGTACAAGGCAGGTGTACACACCAGTCTTGTGTACAGGCAGGTGAAATAAGATAGTTTAGACAAACATCAACTGAGGTAGAGCATTTGGAGAAATGATGCAGTTGGTTTGCTGTTAAAAACCCGTGCAGCTGCTTTTTTGTTTTAAAGTTTAAAAACAGGATCCTTTCCATCTGAAGTAATTGAACTTGCTGCACTGGAGAGATGAGAGTTGATGTGATCTGTTGGAATTGGCGGGGACAGTTTTCATAGCCGCCTCTGGTAGTCTAATGTGTAGATCAGTGTGTCCGGGTGCTTGGAAGGTGGATGTGGGAAATAAATGCAGAAGACTGAAGAGAGTTTATGAATTAAAAATATAAAGTCTTCAGTCAGCATTCAGTCCTCCGTCAAATGATTCAGCAGTGGATGTTTTAATAGACCCCAGTCCGGCATCAAAGCTCTGCGACTGGGGCAAGGTGGGCAGAGCAGAAGCTTGCATTGGGTCTGGGGTCCTGCGGGACCTAATGCAAATCTTGTGGGAGCGGGAGGTTTTAAGGTTGTATTGATTCAGGCGGCTGTGAATAAACAGTGGGTTCTGGGTTTACTAGTCAATGGAGAGCAAAACTGAGGTTGGTAACAAACTGAAGGCTGGAGAATATAGTGGACTTGGTCGGCATACAAATGGGATGCATCTCTTACGAAATACAGGAAAAAGACTTTAAAGTGCATTGTGGGTTCAGCACAAGGCATTGTGGGTAAACAACATGATGATGATATGCTGCTCTGGCCGGAGAGAAACGGTGTGGAAGACCTCTGGAAAAGTTCTGATAGAAATATGTTCATCTGATGCAGCTACATGTTTTGCTGTTATGTGGTACAAATCGAAGTAATCCTGCATTAACCAATAAATGAACAAGTTGTTTCTTCATTCTGTGTTCTGTCTTAGTATGCCCAAATGGCACGGAAATGTCACAAAAGTTTTTTTTTTTTTTTTTTTTTACATTTTTTTTAAAAATCTTGATTTACTTAATTTTTCACTTTTAGACCAAATACTGGCAAACGTGTTGTAGTGTGCAGGAAAACATTTAATATGATAATTATAATTAAATAAGGATTTCGAATGTTAGCTTTAGCGTGCAGCTACGTTTGCTTTCAACTGACACATGTTGGTGTTTGGCAGGTTTAATTTGTACCATGCTCATAATTATAGTGGCTTAAAATACATTCATGAAGCTGTTTATGAAACATTTACTTCAGCTGTAAAAACCTATTATAAATAATAATCCACTCTACAGTTCTTATACGTCGCCATTGTTGTTTACGTTCGTATGTTCTCAGTAACATTTAAGGACTGTAGCTGTCTCAGCGATATATAGCATTACACTGGCTCAATGTTTTCTGTTTGGTCTTTTCAATGTGAAACCGAGCTCACTGAAAAGGAAAGCAATGATTAGGAAATCACTAAAAACAGATTTAAAGATGAGGATGATCGAGTGAACGAAGATGATGGAATTGACCAAAGTATAACACACAGACGTTAACTGCAAAGATCTCTGCTTTCTGTCGGCGGCGGTTCACGGTAAGCTTCAGGATCAAACCTTCTCTAATAGCTACAGATTACAATAGTCCCTTACACATTATATCATAATGAAAAATGAACATGGTAAATCACACAAGTTTATTGCGTTTAACCGCGTTAACAGATATCAAAGTTTCCGTGTACATAACGGCACATGAAAACTTTGAGGCAGTTCATCTGACTGAGACACAAGACTGATGGTTTTCCTCTCAATTTTTCCAGCTGCTTACCTGCATAAATATGATCTGTAGTTTTCAATATGATTCGTAGTTATTGGTTAACAGACATCTGCTGCCCCTGTACTGCTACATCTAATGGGCTGCCTTCTGTTGGTCGTAGTTGAAGAAAAACTGCAAACTTCCAGATTGCAGGACTAAATGAACCGGTGGTTTGTCCAGGGTTGGTCTCATGGTTCAGGGTTGGCCTTATGGTTCAGAAGCTGACAGCAGGACATCCAGTGTTGCTTGACATTTTTCTTTGTTTTTTTTTTTCCCACTGCAACTCTGAAATGCAGCATCTTGTTGATGATGTTCTGTTGGTTTCAGTCTTTGTTTTTACTCACCAGTCTGGTTAGCTCCATTAGCATCTGTGGTCAATGAATTGACTCAAAAGGAGGAGAGAAGTGTGGCGAGCATAAATGTGGGTCTTTGTGCTCTGTCCACAGACTTTATCCCATTCAGCTCTCCTCTTCTTATCGCTCAGAAAACCGCAAAGATGCATGTTGTCATGTTGTCATTTTTTGTTCTTTTTTACAGCAACAGCAGCTCAGTGAAGCATTGTTTATGTGAACCCACGGTTTAAGAAGAAAAACTTGCCACAAACAACTCGCATTTGCCTTAGCCTCCATGTATACTAGTCCAGAGAGCAACCCTTATACGTAATCTCCCAGAATGCATTGCACAAGTAAAATAATGGCAACTTCCAAAGTTCAGAAATGTAGTAAATACATATTATTTTTAAAGTAATTAGGAAGTTTCATGTGGCAGAAACAGTTAATTGTTGTAGGACAGGTCAAAAACTACATGTTAAGGGCCAAAATGTGCTAATAGCCAGGTTCCTTTTTAAACTGATGATCATCAGAGCTGAGCCTGAACAGAACAGCTGCACACGGACCAACCGGGAGCTTCGAGGCTGAAAATTTTTACTTCTGATGCTTTGAAAAAGGTTAATGCAGAGATCACATTTTGCTGCAGTGACCAGTGATGAATGAATTAATGAATCAGCTTTTCAATTTCCTGAGTGGTTTTTAAAAATCATAAACATAGAGGGGTTGAGGAGCTTGTCAGGTTTACATCTGCAAACTGTCTGGAAGCAGAGAGGCTGTGAGAGTGCTGGGTCATGGTGACATGGCAGAAACACTCAAGTTGTCCCACTTCCTGTGATGAGGCTTTGGAAAAAATCAGGAAATCAGTGATATAATTTCATCACTTCATAAGAGTGAACTGATGATGAAACTTCATGTCCCACGCAGTGTGTGTCTTTGTTGTTGGCTATGCTTCGTCATGCACTGTAAGTAGCAGAGTCGGATAATTATTATTGTTCACAGACTAAGCAGATAAGAGGGGTTAAATACTTGTGGAATTCATGCTGATTTCTTTACTTAATTTAGCACAAAGTTGGCCTGACAGAGTTTCTACGTCAGCCAGCAGAAAGGAGAACAGGAGGTTGCTGTTACATGAAGTATTTTGTGGAAGAGTTGCTTAATGTGGATGTTGGTGAATGTTTAAGAAGCTATCAGGTGCTCACAGTGCAGATAGGAAGATAAAGAAAGGGCCACAAAAGAAACCACGTCTTTACAAAATATTTGTAAGAGCTGGATGACTTAGCACGAGGAGAGCTGAACTGCTGATGAGCATTAAGAAGTTGGCCTGCTGGAATGTTCTAAGTTTTTTTTGTTTGCTTTAACATGCTGCTTACTCATTCCTGGAATTTTGTTGGTGGGACTGTGTATTGTAATTAATTCAAGAGTTGTAGGATTTCATTGAAATAAAGTGCTCTCCTGTTAGTAATCTTGCTGTTGTTTGGAAACCCGTCAAGCTTTCTGCACCAGCAACGTCTGACACTCGGCTATTAAGGATGATCGTATTTTTCAGTAGTGATCAGGGTCTCTTCAAGGGGTCATTTGAATTATTAATAAACCAAAAAAGTAAAAAATATAAACAAAAGTACTTTTAAAAAGTTTTTTGTAATATCAGTTATTGCTAATCTGCCAAAGCATAAGTGCAAGGTTTCATACAGTAAATAATTTTTAATTTGGTAATATAACTGAACAGCATTGTGGGAAATCCTGCTCCCCCACGTCATCATTCCTCATGTACTTCTAACTACACTAATTCAACATAAGTACATCATTTTTTTTCAACGTTTTGGCCTCCAAAGTTAATATATTTTATTTAAGATTAGTATTACTAAAAACTACTTTAGTTTAAAATTAAGTTGTATCCACTAGATTTAATCTATTAAACCAATGTTACATTTTTTTCAAGACGAAATATTTTTTAAGTGTGACCTGCTCTTTTTTCTTAGTGGACTTAACACTTCCTAGACTAATTTTCCAAATTCAGGGAAGAATAAAACTGTGATAAAAAGCCAGTTAAAGTAGTAAGTAAAGTTTATTTATAAAGCACTTTTCACAGAGAAAAATCACAAAGCATTGTACGTAAAATTGGTGCAATAACACAACATAATTTCATAAAATAAATAATATCCATCAACATAAAGCTAAGTGTCCACGGGGTCGACCTTCCGGGGGGACAGGGGCATGTCATTCCGGAGTCTGGGGGCTACAGCCTGAAAAGCCATGTTTTCCCGGATTTTAAATGCGCCTTTGGGACTTTCAGAAGGCTCTGGTCTGAAGACCAAAGGGTGTGCCCTGAGGAGAAGGGACACAGTAAGTCAGCAATATATTGTGGGCCTGACATGTAACGCCCAGAAACTAAAGTTTTAAAGTCTATATGAAATTTGAAAGGAAGCCAATGAAGCCTTCAAAAGTTTTTAGAAACAGCTTTGTTGGAACAAAGTCAGCAGGGCTCAAAGTTTCATCCTGCTCACTAAGGCAAGATGAGACTTTACTCTAAAGGTAGAAAAGGAGTGGCTCTTCTCCATTTGGCTCTCATCCACAGTTGTACACCGTGTTGTGTGTCAGTTTGAAATTGAGACTAGTGTGCATCAGTCATTCAATATGATGAAAAATTACACAGGTTAGATTCACAGAATTCGACAGGAAAACTGTGTGTGTGTGAGTATATGCAAAGATCTCGCTGAGCCTCGGTAAGTCACGCGAGAGTAGGATCACGTTTATGACAAAAAAAAGTTTTATGAATTAATATAGGATTTATTTTATGTGAATCGATTCAAATTGATCATTCTATTTTTTAAAAAATCCAGCCCTAATTTCTTCCTCAGCTCTTTCTTCCCTGTCAGTGGTGGTTTGGGGACTGTCACTCCTAGTGAGGAGTTGTAACTGCACAAAGTTATCCACAGATACAACTGAACTGGAGTGGTCCATTTGAGTAAAGTACAATGTGAAAGCAAAGCAAACCAAAGGAAGGTATGAACATCTACAAAATCTCCTTCCAAATTGAAACAAATCACCTGCACTATCCTGGTGTGGATGGGCCCCAAGATGGCAGACCTCATCTCCAAGTTCATGGCTAAAGATACGATTCCTATCAGTTTTATTGAAGGTGAAAGTTTCAAAGTTTGATGAAAAACCATCAGACTGAAAACAACTGTTTAATGGTACTGTAAATGAACCACACACTAATTTAGCACATGTTGAAAAGCCGTCTCTCAGTCCATAATGCCATGCTGTTGCGTACTTGATGGTAGTAAAAAAAATAAATAAATAAAAATCTCCAGTAAGTGCCCATTGAGTTGAGATTTGGTGGCAGCAAAGTCCACAGCACATAAATTTTAAAATATTCAAACCATTTGATTGCGGTCAGGGGAGACATGTTTCTTTATGCCGTCACTCGGACCAGCTTTGCAGTGATTTTAGAATAACTTCCTGCTGGAACCAAATTATGCCTCTAACAGAGCTACCAGTTTTCCTGACTGGTGGTTAAGGATTAGACTTTTTTTCTTTACTTTATTAACTGTTTGTTTGCAGGTCAAAGTACACTAAAGTTGAACTTGATGCAAACAAGCAAATCCAATAACCGTATCTGGCTACTTTGAAACTTTTTTCTGTAAATTCTGCTTTAAAATTGAGTACAAATAAAAACTAATGGAGTGGTTCCTGGGACGTTTTGAAGGCCAGGACTTCAGCTGAAAACCAATCAATTTAAAGACATTTCTTAACTTTCCAACATGTCGGTTCTGAATATTTTTCTCATAGTCTGCATCTGTTATCTGACTGATGTAATGAACAGAGTTTAAAATCTACCTGGCAGGACATAAAAGAAGAAGAAGGAAAAAAGCACCCAGGCAGGGGTCCAGGTCAGCTTCAAAACTTGGAGGGCTGCTAACTGTAAACACCTGGAGGACATTTATGCTAGAAGTTTGATCGACTCAAAATTGTAACTTGGATAATGAGTCTGATTCTAGGTCAAATACCTTTGATAACTTTGGTTTGAGAAATACTCTTGTTCCATTGTTAATGGCTGACAGGCATGTTCACATGACGTCATCAGACGTGATTAGTATAAGCAGCAGAATGCTGAAGCAACATTATGCCTGCTGAGCTAACTGTTTGAAACCGTGCCACCTTATAAGGAGCTTTAATTTCACAGTTCGATGATGGCAGGTTGACAAGTGTAGCTGCTGTATTGTATAGATGAAAATAAATGGATAAAAAGTACAGTATCTAATTAATCAGCATGTGTTCTGAATTTCATAAATCAACCAGCCAAACAAGAAAGGTTTGAGAATCTAAATAAGTTCCTCAACTTTTAATAATGTGTGCACTGATTCAATAAGGATGTATCCACACACTAGATCATATTAACTGTATTAACCAAGCAAACATCACAAATCCACCAAGTACAAGGCACTAATTGGTGAAAATATGCTGAAATAAATGAAAGACAAGAGGGACAAGGTTAGCTTTAACAGTGAAAGGATTTCGTCCTTTAGTTTTAGTTGTCTGCAGCTAGATTTTAAGAAACGAGTACAGAATAATTATCTCAGACTGTTGATTGTAACCCTCAAGCTTAAGAAGTGCTTCACAAATCCATTGTGTGTAACTCCAGCATCTACAGACTGTGAGCTATTGTATGGTAACATTTAGCAGTTGTTGCTTTATGAGTGGTTTTTATATGTTATGTATATATGTATGTATATATATATATATATATATATATATATATATATATATATACACACACACACATATGTATATATATGTATATATATATATATATATATATATATATATATATATATATATATATATATATATATATATATATATATATATATATATATATATATATATAATGTGTGTGTGTGTGTGTGTGTGTAATGTATATGTACATATATAAAATATATGTATATTAGAGAGAGAGAGAGATCAGAGGGTAAAATCAAGTTTCTCTTTGACTTGCATTTGTTAAGTCCAGGAGTTAGTTATGGTAAATTAAATTAAATGCATACTAAATTATTTTTTGCCTCTTTTTTTATTCACTTGTTTTAAGATTGAATTTGCAAATTGATTTTAAAAAGACAGATAAGCGAGGTTACGTGTTTGAAAAGGTGGAGTATTTTGTGTTTCAATCTATGAACTTAAATATAAATTTTTTTAAAATATTCTAAATGTCCATCCAGTACTCGGTAAGGAACGTCGTTGTGCAAAATGAGTCTTTTAGTAGGGTTAACAAATTAAGGAGTACTGCTAAAGGCTTAAGGGAAATACATTTTCCCCCTTTTACCAAGTTGATAAATCTTTCAAACTAACAATATTGCTATGACATGATTTGGGTAAAAACCCATAATTCCCCCCAGCACATAGCAAACCAATAGTTGTTTGACCCTGGTCTAATACCTCTTTTAGACACCTGTCTTATTCCAATACACTACCTGGTATTCGCTGTTAAAACACCACATCACAAAGAGGAAATATGATTTAGTTTAGTAGTTTATAAACATGTTTAAAACAACAGACTTTGATTACGCAATAACACAAACAAAGCAGACAAAATTGGGCATTTCTGTAGTTTTGGGCCAACAACAGAAAAAACTGTAATCTGGACCTCGGGACAACCATCAGCAGATCCTAGTGCTGTGGAAAGAGTTAAAAGGTCAGAAAGATAAGAAAGGGCTAACCCTTTAAAACAGTTATAAACAAACCAGAGGATCTTAAAATCCACTCTAAAAACAGACTGGAAGTCAGTCAAAGAAGCAGAAATTGGTGTAATGTGGTCTCCTTTGCAAATGAGCAGCCACATTTTGAACAAGTCCCATCAGACACAGCAGAAACTAAATAAAGACTGCTATAGTATTCCAGTGTCGATAAGATAAAAGCATGGATCACTTTTTCAAACATTACAAAATGAGAGTATTGGTTTGACCTTTGAAAGGATTTAAGTTGAAAGAAACTGTCCAATCAAACGGCACAATCAAAAATGACTCAGAGCTTCTTCACAGAGTTTCAGAAGTCCAAAAAATCTAGATGGCATGGAGGGCACCCAGACATCCCGACTTCAGCCTGTCCTTGTTCAGCTTTTGAAAAAATTTGTGCCATCCAGGAAGTGCCAGGCGGCATACATCCATTAAAATAACACTCTAATTCCTCTGTTGCTTATAGGCAAGTCGAATTGAGTTGAATTTAGGTAAAGATAATGACAAGGAGGCTGGACAATTCTCCACAAGTTTTTAAGGTTGAAGTGACTTCAAACACTCATATATAGTCACATAAGTGCATACAAATTTTTTTCCTAATGTGCTGCTTTTAATAATACCCGGTCTTATGTTGCATACTGCAGTCTCTGTTGAAAAATATTGAGGATCCATGACCATCACAAAGACCCAGCAAACAAAATGAAGCAAAAGTCAACACTGTAGTATCAGAAGGTTCAAGTTAAATCCCTCTTGCCTCATTTGTCAACTTCATTACTTAAAACTGAACAAACATTAAGTTTAAAGTTCAGAAGTTGTGAAAATGACAAAAGGGTTGGTATGAAGAATCCACCCTTTTCTTCAAGTAAGTAGCATGAATTTCCAGCAGGCTGAGGAGTCTCACGTGTTACCATTTTCAGACTGACGTTTTCAACTCTCTGCTTGCCAAGGAATACATTTACTCCAACAATAGAATACATTACAGGAATCTTAGCTGTCTCCATCATGTTAACCTTTCATTATGACCGCCCTATGTACAGGGGGATGAGCGAGATCCATACGACACAAGCAATTTTTGCACACACTAAAAAGCACCAATCTGTCCTCTTTACAAATCTCACGTGTTTAATTTATTTAGTAAGTTTAACATAAAGTTATTTCAGACTTTTGACGTCCTCTGTCGCCGTTTTGCTCACTGGTCCACCGCCATATTTTCCCCTTGCGGACTTTATTGCACATGTGCAACTCTCAGGAAAGATAAGAAAGAAGACGGTGTCTCACTCTGTAGGTTTCTTCTTTTTTTTTTTTTTGCCGACGGGTAACTTAGTTGTTGACTATTTTAATTGTCGACTATTGTCGACAATGTTGAGTAATCATTGCAACCCTAGTTCACTTTAGAGCTTTTGCTAATTTCTCCACTTCAACTCCAATTGCATAAAAGCAGAGACTCTGCAGATTATAAAGATGTCTGTCTCATCACGGTGGAATAAAAACTTAATGAGCTAGCAGAGTAGCAAAAAGGTAAAGTATAAATCATGTCTCAGCTTTGCTATTTTCTGGCTATAAGTTATATTCCAGTTCGTTGAAACTCTGCTAGTGTGTTCCCCACTTACACTGCATTGGTTTAACATCAATCACAAAGCTGTGGGTTGCTTAGATAAACATGAAAGGGGTTTACAATGAGGGATGCACCTTTGTATATTATACAAGGTTTGGGTTTACGTCTTTCTAGAACATTATTGGTGTTTTTATGGTGAATTGGGGTGTTATCCCTTTATTCTCTAGACTGGCTCATTGATAGGTGTAGATAGTGAAAATCAACCTATTGGTTGCAGAGTTTTTTTTTTTATCAGTGAAATAAAATTAGTTTTCCAGTGTGGTACCTGAAAACGGTCAAATGGCTCATTTAAACACATTTAGGTGCCTACCTGGACATCTGTAAAAACATCTGCAAAACAGCTCAGCTTAACCTTTTTAGCTTCTACTTTTGCACAGTTCATCATCAGATATAATTTTATTAATTCCTTGATGAATTAGGCGACTATCTTATGATTCTTTTTTATTTCATTTTATTTTATTTTTTTTACTCTAAATACACTGCTGCTCAAAAGTTTGGGATCACTTCCCCATTACATCCCATGGCAAAGTGATCCCAAACTTTTGAGCAGTAGTGTATACCAACTATGTTCCAGGTAAATTTCCTCTGACACAGTAACACATCTTGATTCTGTTTTTTTTTTTTTTTTTTTTTTTTATTGAAATCTTTTGAGATCAAGATTTTAATTCTCATTAACTTAGACAAAGTCACAGTAAACTTAAAATCCTGGCTAGCTTTGTAACATTAACACCACTAACGAACCTGCAAACTTGGCATAAGAACAGCATCCATGCACGTAAATATCCACTCACCCAGTATACCACACAAACCACTTTAGCCTGAGTCAATAGGACAGTGTTTTGCAAGTTCAGCTCACACAGTATCATTTATAATCATTTGATTTTGTATACAGTTGTATAAAAATGAAATTTCACTGTTAAACCCAAACAGGAATCTAAACCTTTCAAGTCAAACTGGTTCCAGGTTTCCTCCTGGTTTTCCCCATCTAGTCTCCTGACATTGCATGCAAACATCTTCCATATTATTTAGTTTGAGGCAGATTTATTATCACTGAAATCATGAGCACATTCAGATCACTCAAGCTTGTTTAATGCACAATACTGCCATTCAGTTCTCTCTTTCTTGAGCTTTGAAGCTTTATGGTTATATTTAGGCAAAATGCATGAGTCCCAAAGTGTTAATGAATACCTCATCCACCAAACATAAAAAGGGAATTCTTCTAATTTAAGCCTTTGCTCAGGTCTTGCGGTGTACTGGTACTAAAAAATTCTACGATTTGCCATGTTGATTCTGGCAGGAGACTGTTGTTGAAAAGAAGTGAGTTTACCCACCCTACATGTTTAGTTTTTACACTATGGTAGGCCTGAGGCAGGGCTAAAAAGTGTGACACCAGCATCATGAGACAGAAGATAGAAATGTGATCGCCACTGAAACAGTTTCATGTGATTTGATGACGGAAGATTTGCTGTAGCATTCGTCATCTTTCTTCCCTGAGTTTGTCTTCTAATGTCTCAAAATCAGTTTAGGCAGCTTGGCAAAGCACAATGCACAGCTCTCACCATTCATTTGAGAGAATGTAAGATATGCAATATGACAAAAACCCAAACATACGTTCAGTAAGAAGCAGCAATGATTCCCTTGATTCTGCCTGGTGCTCCCTCACCCACTTCTTGGTGTTATACATCCAGGCTCTCTGTAGAACGTGACCCATGCATGCTGTATGGCAGGGGTGCCCAAGTTCAGTCCTCGAGATCTACTATCCTGCAACTTTTAGATGCAACCCTTCTCCAAAACACCTGAATCAAATGGCTTAATTCCCTCATCCACAAGTCATTCAGCTCTGCAGATGCCTGGTAACAAGCCATTCACTTGATTAGTAGATCTTGAGGACTGGACTTGGGTACCCCTGCTGTATGGGTTGTTCACACCTTTTCTAAATTTCTGAACGGAGTTTAATAATTTAACACAGCAATTTTCTAGCTAAAAGGGCCAATAGGAGTGTTTGATTTTATTCATCTTCAGGTTTAGCTTCCTTAGTTTCCTTTGTTTTTGCTGACTCGGCCTTCCACTTATAGTTTATCTCTTCAGCAGCCGCTGTCAGTCCAAGAAATGTTACTGAAAATTAGAATAAGAAACCATTAAGTGATAAAAGAATTAGCTTTTTCATTATTCAACTCATTTCACTTGGTTCATACAGCCCCATGCACTCTTGTTTCATAATGGAGGCTTTTTAGATCTGCCATATTTTGTTTATTTACATGTCCACAGGCAAATGAAAATGTCGTACTCTGCCAGTTATGTTGTTGGTGTTGAAGGATTGCTTGTCCCCTTTCATTCAGCCTCTAGTGATGTCTCCCACAGTCGTCCTTAAGGAGCTTACAGAGATTTACTCTTGGTGTAAACTGCTTCATGTGAGCCGCTTTCACTACTTTACTACCGAAGCCAAAGATAGAAGATCTCAGTCTTTGTTGTGAGCCAGACACAATACAGTGTACGTGATTATTCGGGGCTTGTTTGCTGTATTTGCATGAGAAAAAAAGAAGCTTATGCAAGTGTTTATGCATAAACAGATTCACCAGAAGCAGACAGATGACTGTCAGCATCAGTGTCGGCATCAGTGTCTGCATCGCTGGGGCATGAATGTATGAATGTTCGGTGGTGGTCGGTGAGGCCGCTGGCGCAGATTGGCTGCCACCTTTCTGTCAGTCTGCCTCAGGGCAGCTGTGATTACATGAAGCTTACTAGAGCTGCACAATTCTGATTTTTCATAAAATGTTTTTGGCACTGAACTTTAACAAAAACAAACAAAAAAAAAGACATTTAAATGATCTTTTTAAAGTAGAGGAGGGATGTCCACTGAATCACGTGTTGCAACGGTGCTTTATCATTGGTTGAGGCAGGAGGCAACGGCAGTGCTGCGTTTGGGTACGCTTGAAAAAATCCGGGAGGAAATTAGAAGCATTTGTTTGTGATTCAGCTCATGCTTGAGAATTGCTGTGTGTAAAAATTAAATCACGTGTATGTGTGAATCGAGATCGCGATTTTTTTTTTAAAGATTTATCGTGCAGCCCTATAGCTTACCATGACCAAGTATAAATGTGGAGTGAATGAATAAGGGATATAATGTAAAGTGCTTTCAGTGCCTTGAGAACCACTATATAAATCTAATCCATTATTATTATTATTATGATAAATGTACACATGGTTCTCTTTGATGTTGTCTAAATGTTCAGGTATGTTTATGTAAATTTTCTTTCAAACAAATTATTTGTACCTTTCTGGGCTTTTTTTTTTTTTTGTGCGCGCGAACCAGAGAAAGTTTCGGATGTTAGCTGCTGGCTTATATTACATACAGTATAATCGTAATGTCTTTTCTCCATGAGTTTTCCAGCTGCTGGTTTTCAGTCAGTGTGCATGTTATATTGTGTAGTCGGTTTTGTTTTGCTCTGGTTGGTTGAGATGTTCACTTAACTTGTACAAGTACAAAGTACAATACCACGGCTGTTTATCAGTTAAGGTGGTAAGAAGCCAAAGAAAGTCTGGTTATTGACTGGGAGCTGCAGAGGCTGCCGGAAGATAAGACCAGTGATGGAGGTGTTGATTAAAACATTTTGTTTTTCCTTACAAAAATTAAGTTATTTTATAACAGAATCTGTTATTTCCCAGCTTTTCACAGGCTGCTGCTGACAGACGCTTTGCATGATGTGTACTCTGTTTGCAGAGCCAGTTGTAATGTTGACTGTTTTGATGTTCCCACAGAATCGAGTGGTCCTGCCAAGGTGGTAAGAGCAGGGAACCCACCCAAAGCCAGACGTGGAGGAAAGGTAATATTTTTCTTTCTGTGTCTCTACATTTAATGCTCTTACAAGACCAGTGCCTGGTCTTTTGTGTGAGTGTTTTTGGTAATTGATTTATTTTTTTAATGTTGCAGAAAATAAAGTGGAAATAGTAAAAAAAATGTTTCAACATAAGTTGATAAATTTGGTACAGTTTAACAAAGATGATGGCTGATAGTGTAGCCAGCTCAATGTTGTTATAAAGAGCACATCCTGAGATCAGTTATTTAATATCACTCAGGATGTTTATAACTGAACTGGGGCTGCAACTAATGACTGTTCTGATGGTCGATTAGTCACAGACTATTAAAACGACTAGTCGACCAATCAGATAATGTATCTCATGATTATTATAAATGCCTCTTACTTCACTTTCAGCTCTGAAATCTTGCATGAGTTTGTTATCTAAGTCCGACGTGCCTCCTCTTTAAGTGTTCGAGCATTGCAGACTTACTTCCGTTTTACAAATCTCACATGTATTTAATTTATTTTATAAGTTTAACGTGAAGTTATCCCGGACTTTTGACGTCCTCTACCGCCATTTTGCTCCCTAGTCCACCGCCATATTTTTCCACTGGTGGTCTTTATTGCTCATGTGCAACTCTCAGCAGAGATAAAAAAAAAAAGAAGACGATGTCTCACTCTTAGGGCAGGGCGATTAATCGAATTTTAATCACAATTACAATCTGGGTTTTCAACGATCATAAAAATGAAAGAATCCGATTATTTTTTTCCTTCGCACTGGCATTGCAGCACTCTGCTGCAGACTCCTCCCACAGCCCCGTCTGCTTTGGTTTTATTCAGCCCGAGTTGCTAACACCTCGCCAGTTAAGGGCTGGACACACGGGAGGTGATGTTGCTTCTTCGCCATTATTTTCTATGGGACTTGCGCGATCGTTGTCCTTCTCCAACGAAGTGACAGGCAACAGTCGTGCATGTGAAATGTTGCGCTTGTTCACGCAACACAAGAAAAAAGAAAAAAGTTACATTTTTGTGAGTCGTACCATAGAGCCGTATATAAATGTCGCGCTACATTTTATTGACGCAGATTTCAACGTTAAAACGAAATGTCTCGACTAATTTTTTTTTCCAGATCACACCGGGCAGAACATAGCTGCTGGTCTGAGATAAACAATAGCTATGGGTACCTGGTGGAAAGAAACTAGTCTATATTACCACAGACAACACTTCAGATGTCACACTCCTTAATCCATTTCTGACATTTCCTGAAAATTTAATCAAAATCTATCCGTAACTTTTTGAATTATGTTGCTAATAAAAAGATAGACCAAATACCTGACTTCCACCTTGGTAGAGGTTAAAAATAAATAAATAAGATTGGTTGAAATAAAGTAAATCGTTAGCCTAATAACATAATTGCCTCAGTCATATTTTCGTGTTTTATAGGCAGTGATGCACAGTGAAGTAGCAGTGTTAGGAATGTCGAGTGAGGAAGATAGCACAGTTTAGATGGGGGTCCAGGCAGGGACATTGACCAGGAAAAGGAGGCACAAATGAGATATTTTTTAAGGTCTTGATTTTCTGAAACATTGAACTGACTATTGCAGCTAAAGTAATCATCTAATGTAAAAAACGTGAAGAAAAACACAAGCAAGCATTGGTTTGCTCTTTCTGTTGATACATTATAGTAAAAAAATTTTCAGGCATAGTCAGGAATGGTGATTAATCAGGATTACTTCATTTGTAAGCTATGATTGAGCGGATTAAAAATTTTAACCACTTGACAGCCTTAGATTTTACTACAGCAACAAAAAAAGAGGGACTTAAAAAACTGATAGGAAAAGCTGGAAATTTGATCAATAAAATCATGCTGTAATAAAATACATTCAAAATAATAAAAGTTCCAAATCAAACTAATAAAAGTAAACAAATTTGTAGTTTTAGACATTTAAATACAACACATTTAATTTAATTAATTATTTATTTAATAAACTTAAAATTTTGTTAAAAGTTGCCAGACATGACAGACGTTTTCTGTATCTGTAGCTCATTTTCTTTCTTTTTTGGTTTATTAGAAATTCCACTGGCTTTCCCACGAGTGTTGGATTTGTGGTTCCAAGATGCTGCTTTAGTGTTGAAGGCTTCAGTGTTTGAGTCACGGCTGACGTCAGCTAACACTCCATACAGACCCCTCAGCATTGCTTTGTTGTCTCTGTTTGCAAAGTTGTACTTAATTCATTGTTCTTGCACAATATTTTTGCCCTGTATGACCTTTTTTTTTTTTTTTTTTTTTTTAAATACTCCCTTTATAAATTTCGCGGCAGGCTAGCAGCTAGCTGAATGTTTTCTGCTTTGCGCTCAAGGCCTAAGCATGGCCCCGTGGTTAAAAATCACTGACTCAGACAATTACTAATAATTTGTATAGTGTTGGGTTAAATGTCTTAGGTGTTAATTTACAAAAGAATCATGTAAACATCTTTAAAAAGTCAGGTATATAATGATAGATTGTTGTGTTAGTGTCTAAAGTCCAAAGAACATCAGAGATTGAGCTGAAAAGTGACGAGGAATCGCCATTTGAATTTTCTTTTTTTCTTCTTATCTGGTCTACATCCAGGCTGCTGGTCATTATGTGACTTCAGCATTCCGATATAAAGAAAGAACATGAAGCTATGGTGTCCTTCAGGGACTTCCACGGTCCCCATAACTATCAGAGAGATGTTTAAACTGTTTAGTCTGGTTGCGCCCACAAAGTGCTGGCAAAAGAGCAAATTGTTATACTGTTGTTGACTACTTCTTTAAATGTGTGTCATTTTGTTTACAAAGCTAAATTCTCAAATTCTCGTTAAGATTTTCACATGTACCAACAAAAACAAATCCCTTTGATTATATATTAAGAAAAGCTGCCGCTGTTTTCTGTAATCATGGACCTCAATCCCAGGAGCAGGTTACATGGAATATCTTCATTAGACAGCTCAGGGAAGGCACAGCCCATCAGAAGGCTGATATTTATCAGCCATGCGCTGAGCAGTTAGCTGCCACCTCCCTTCACACTTCCTGGAATGTGCACATGCTTTCTGCGAGCTAATGGGATTGCAGATAAAGCAGGCCAATTCTTCTGAAAGTGCTTCATTCACAGCTTTCTGCTTTTGATGACAGACAGCTGGTAACCACACCTTGACCTCACACTTTTATGGTGTCACAGAAACTGACACAAACTATGCTGTGCTAAAGAAAGAATCAGTAGATGACCACTCAGAAAACTAGAACAACAATGACAAGGTCTTCAAAATACATGACGGCTGTATGAATGTGCTCAGCTGTGATATCTATTTTAATTAATAGTCCAAATTGTCACACAGATTTTTATTTTCTGATAGAATGTGTGTTTTGCTCAATCATGCTGTATTAATATTGAAAAGCTGTGAAAGCCTCAGTTCTGTCATCCACATGAATGGTTCTCTTTTGCTGCTCAGGTTGGAGATTTTGGGGACACCAACAGCTGGCCGACACCAAGCGAGATCGCAACTAAAGACATGCAGGTAAGTGTTTTCAATGTGTGTTGAGTCTTAGACTGATAGATGTGAAGAAACACTGCTGAGAAGAGGCTGGAGTCTGTTAGGGTGGAGGCAGCCTAATATCAACATGTACTCAACATGCTGTAGAAAAACTCACTTGTTGAGATAGTTTAGCTGCCAGAGGCCTGTTTTTTGTATATTATTTTGATTTAAAATGGTTGCAGTAGATTTCCACAGTCTTTTTAATCAACAGACAGAAAGCTATCAAGGATTTTATTTACAAATTTCTGGTAGTGCTTTTTGGACCAGATAAAGATGCACAGCTTAGCTTGACATCCAAACAACTACTTCTCCTTGTTAAAATTCAAGTAAGAAGTTGCTTGATTTGGTTGTTTAAAATGTAAACTCTGTGTGCAAAAAATTGGACTGGACGGGGCTAAAACTCACAAATATACTGCCAGCAACTGTTATAAATCATCTTTGAGGTCAGCTGAGCTCTCATCTTACAAACAATACAACAGTAATATAACAAAAAATGTGGTTTAAAAGACGAGCAATGGGAAATTTTGGTGTCTTCATACAGCAATTAGTTTAAACAAGAGAAGTTGTGGTCGCTTGTTGTCAGTAGGGGAAAAAGTCCTCCATAAAGACTGCAAACAGGTGGAGGTGGAGATGATTTTTATGTCCGTTACCCAGTTAAGTAGTCGCATACTTAGACAAAAGATTTCAGAGGCTTAACACCATGACAGAGATAAACAGATGTGGAATGTTTACCAAAAAAGCTTTTCAGTAGCTTCAAGGTACAAATAGTATTCACCAACCAATAAAAAGGAGCAGCTTAGCTCATCCTACTGAGTATGGGTGGGTGTAGTTTTCTACAATAGGCATTTTAGTGCTTGTGGCTGTAATTACACAGCAGCTAAACTGCACGTCCAGACAGAGCAGTGTCTCGTTGCTGGCCTGACCATGTCCCTTGGATTGCATGTTTGGTTCTTTCTTTATTTTTACTAGTGTGGGTTAGTTCTGCCTCAACACTATACAGCTAGATCTCAAACTGTGTGGAGACAAAACAATGATAGCTGACCTGAAGGCAGATCTCTGGGAAAATGTCACAATTCTGCAATAAATCATCTTTAATTGTTAAGTCAGTCATTTAGAGAGAGAAAAAAATCTAATTTTAGACATGATGATTTAAATAAAAGGTTGATTGAAACTTTTTTTTGTCACAGTGGCCCCTTGTAGCTAAAATGAAAATGTTTTCAAAAACAAGCTACATTATAATATATCCCTTACATATTAACTTTTTACACTGGACAATTTAAGTTTTAAATTTAGTTCTTGTAGATAATCTACTAATATTTTCTTGAAATCTTGTGACCCAGGTGGTCAAATAAAGGGGCCAACTTCATGAATTAGACACGTAAGGATTATTACATTCTCTAGTTTTTCTCAGCAGTTATGAAAACAGAGATAATTAGCTGTGTTAGCTGTAGCAAGTGTTAGGTAGTGGTACCAAGTATTAGCAAAATGGCAAGTAGTGGCTATTGTTAGCAAGAGGTAGGTAGCGTCAGTAAGTTGTAGCTAGTGTTTACTCGCTGTGGCAAGTGGTAGTGCTACCTAGTGAAAGCAAATGGTTTCAGATCGCAGTAACACTACATGTCAAACAATGTAGTGTATACCTTTTGAACACAACTTGTGGTGTACCCTGTTATAAGTGGAATTTGCAGTGAAACAAAAGTTTCAAACAGTACTAAAAGATTTGCTGACTCACTTCATAATGAGCAATTTGAACATTGCTGTCATTTTTGGTTACTTGAAATGACTTCACTTTCTGCTTGGTCTGGACTTTTATCAATTGTGCATCTTATTAGCAGATTTGTAGCTTCAGAGAATATATACTTCAAAACATCATACTGGGTTTATGAGAATAATTAGTATATTTCACTTTTTTTCTGACAGTTGTTAAACTAACAGTCAAAGGTAGAAGTAGAAAGAAGGTAATAAGTTTTCTATTTCCTCAAGGTGCTCACACCACCTCTATTCCTATTGCAAACACCCCTCTAAACATATCCTGGTGCTCTTTCCAGCTGCTGGTCAGTTTTGGGATGCATCTAATTTGTGTCCTCTTACAGTAACGGCAGCAGCCAGTAGCCCTCAGAGCAACTTTCTATTTCTGCTCCCTGGACGATAGTGTGTCACCAGGCGAGCAACCCCAGTAACGTCCTCTATTTTAGGCTCCCAGGTATAAGCAAAGACGGCCGAGACTGCGTATGTTTGAGTAGGAAAATGTAGGTCACGTAAAAAGTGCCAGAAATAACCCGAGTATCTAGTGGCAGAAATCAAAGAAGGGATGGGCTTGAGATTAGAGGTTGTGGCCAAAGACTGAGAGGATGTCCTTTTAGGGATCCCCTCCATTAAGAAACCTCCACTGCTGCTATTCTTGGGGTGCTGGAGGGCATGGTCTATCACGTAACATTTAAAGCCATAAAACGGCCACTGAGTTCCCATTATTCACACTAGGAAACCGACACTGAATCTTGATAAAGAAGTGTTATTTTAAATGACTGCGTTTAATGTGCTTTAGTGTTTGGTGCTGCGCTCATAATAAAACCTGCAATTTTATTAAATAATTTCCCTGTTATATGGATTTGACAGTGTTTAGATCAACCATATAACACTTTCTGAAATTAGAACTCACAGCATGAAAGACACTTCAGTGACACATTCCTGGCAAATACAGTTTTAGTCTCACAAGCTGAAACAACAGAAGCTGACTGCTCTGCTAACAATGGAGAGCATTTGTGGTACATATAAAAGAGGGGAAAAAAAAAATGTAAATTTTCATAAAAATAAACTGACAAACAGAAAATTCAACTGAGTTGAGCATTTAACCGTTGAAGTTTATCTCTTATGAATGTGATTTATACATCATCTTCCAAGCATGTGACTGACAAAAGTTATTATAAAAAAATAAAAAAATCTTTGAACATGTGCTAAACTCATCAGAGTAACATTTAGTGACCTTTTTCTGCCTTTTCATGCAAGTCATTTTAAACCTCCACATGCAGGTGTGCAGTGGCATCGGTTCAGGTGGGTTGTCTGCCTGTAGTGCCTGACAGGCAGGGAAAATGCGCCTCTTCCATGGCCACCTCTAAACAAAACATCTCGTACCTGCATAGAATACTGTCTGCAGTCAACAATGAGCGCCATATGATGGGCAGTTTGTGCATTTGTTGTCATGTTTTGCAGCAGTTAACACTGTTTTCAGTCTCTTTAGGGTCCAGGTTGAACTCATTCTGTCTATTTCCTTCATCCTCCACAAAATATGTTCATTGCAGACTTTTTTTTTATGCTTGACTTCAACCATGATCATGATTTGTCATTTTTCATTGTGTGAAAAGTTTAATCTTTAAGCTGCCAGTGGTGTGAATCGGTGTTCATGTAATCTTTATTTGGCTGTTTGCTATTTCCCAGCCGTTACACCATGTTATTGATTTTAGGAACACACTGCACCACTCACACCTGAGCCCAGAACACAGTCTGCTTCTGTTGGTGCTAAAAATAGTCTGCAGTAATGAATAAAAAACAAAGACAGAAAAAGAAAAAAAAGAAAAAAACACAAGTGTTCCAGTCTTTATGTAATGACACAGGATTAGCCTTGTACTCACCGAGACATGGGCTCCACTTGGTTAAACCCAGAGGGAGTTCTGTCGCATTAGATGAAGCAGATGCCTCTAATTATCTACAGCTTGTGCAACATTCATTTAGCCTTGTCATTGTGTTTAATAACAGCAGGAAGGAAGTGTAATACCTTCAAGATTTGAATGGACCAATAACTGTATGTTACACTGACCCACAGGGAAAAAGCAGAAGGAAGGACTCACCTGTTATTGGCTCAAATAATAATAAAAAATGTAATAAAGCCTTCACTGCCTGAAGTACAGGCATCACTTTTTAGCTGCTGACTGATGATGCATGTTATACATGTCTTAGATATAGTATGAATGTGTGTGTGTGTGATCATGATCCACTTCATTGTCCTCTCTAAACTGCTCTTCCCTCCCTCTGTTCAGATGGAGGCAGAGACACGGACTGTGTCCTGCCCGCCGACTGTCAGGCAGGGCAGAGACTCATGGAGAATCAGTGTAAGTTCAACCTGCAGCCCATTAAACCTGCCGCCTGCCTTCCTGCTGACATTCAGTCTCTGTATCTGATCATCAGACAAAAAGTTTATTGCATGAAAGTTAACATCACGCAAATCTAAAAAATGGTGACACTTTTCCTCCCTTAATTGAAACAGAAATATGTTTACTTCTTAATTGACATACTGCTGCTGTGCAAGCTGCAGCTTTAGGTTTATCATGAGGGTAAAATAGGTTTTCTAGACATGTTTTCTGTACATAGCGGGCTGGGCTGGGGTTTTGGTTGAGTGGTTGTTAATTTGGAAACTTTGGGTGCTGGTGAAGCTAGGTTACAGACCATCATCTTCCACGGTGCACAAGACTTTGCCCAAAATCACACTCATTCACTGCCTTACTACACCTAATAAAGATCATACACCTTGCTAATGTTTAAGGTCAGGCCTTTAAGCAAATTACATTTTGGTCTGTTGGAATTACAGTATTTTATTCAATGTACTTCATCAACATCCTACCATTATCAGTGTTCTTGTTAAGAGTCTACATTGAATTCAAATACATTTTTAAATAAAAATAAAGCAGTAAAAATGACAGGCATTTGTTAAAAGGCGATTAACAACATTGTTAGCCTAATAATGATTATTCATGCCTTTTATTTTATGACCATGTGCTGGTAAATTTCACCCAAACCCCAAGTTTAAATCAGTGAAACTGTCCTATTACTTTGATATTAAAAGAAAAAAATTTAATGTTAGAATTTGAAGTTTTTGAGAGTACAACAATGGATAAATAGACAAATTCAATTTTAACTGTTGCTGGGAAGTTTGATAAATGAGATCATACTTGTTTTTTTCTTCTCTCTCAACATATCAGGTTTACTTTGTTTGAACTCTCTGTTATCCTCTGTTGTGCAAACTCGTTTAGTACAGGCAGAATAATGGCTGCAGGTCAGAGATCTTTACGGACTGTCAGAGATTACCCAGTAAATTCCAAAACTCATTTCCATTGTGACTGAGTCCTGTTATAGCTGCATTAATCTGTAGGTTAGCATTTACATAACTAGCTCTGTTGTCTTTAAGACAACAACATTTTTAAACACAGATACAGACAATGAGGTTTTGTATTCAGTCTTAAAGGGGCTTTCATAGTCAGACTTTTTTCTAACAGAATTTATCTTAGAATAAGACAGTATGACATTAAAATGCTTCTGCATGCAGCCTGTGTGAGTCCTCATTTACATTTGTGGTGGACAGTAATAAAGGGCAAGCAATTAAGTCAAAAGGTCAACGTGTCATTACACATTAGACTAGCCAACCCAACTCTGCATGCAGCCAAAATTAAAAAAGACAATCAGGAGCTCAGAGATGCAAATTCTTTTTGTTGTAAGATTTTATAGTCTTTCAGTTTCACTGTCAAATGTAGTAAATTTGCATCCCTAAGATTGACATATTACAGGTTACATGTGGTGGTTTCACTGTGAGATGAAACTCACTTTTAACAAATGCATGATTAGTGCATGATGGTCTTTAAATTTTGTGTGATTAGATAAGTATTTAACGCAATTCTTGAAAAGCTGCACATGCTGCGCTGTGTGTTTGCAGACAGAGGCATTTGTCTTCTGTCATTACTTCTCCTGGTTTGTATGCAAACTTTTAGGATTGTCAAACTTTGCAGATATGCATGTTGCTGATTGCTGAGGAGAGACTGAACTCTGTTCGATTTGAATAAACATGGATATCAGCTCTGTAAGCAAAGATAAGCAGTGAAGCGGGTTCATGTTTGGTGAATTACCCTGTGTCCGTTACGCAGTGCTGGCTCAGGATCAGCTGGAGGACAGTGGTGATGTTGCTCTGCTGCAGTCAAATGTTACAGAGCTGCTCAACAAAAGACAACTGAAAAACCCTAAACTACATGTAAAGCAGCTTTTGTCCTCATAATAACCTTTAAGCAGTGTGATTTAGTAAAACCTTTTTTTACAAACTACATTACGTTTTATTAAATAAGTTTACTAAATCCTTTATTCTGAATTTCCATCTAATTATCACCACGATGAGTAGGATTTAGATTATGCAACATAAGCAACACAAGCACAGTCTTTCAGATGCGTTCTCAGCCAATTCAATTGTAATTGTTTAGTTGTTTTCGGAAACAATCTAAATCAGCCAATCACATTGCAGAATCTTTTTGAATTTGCTGTAGGAATGTAGACAGGATCAAAGAGGTCAAAATCAAGTTCAAAGTGAATGCTCAAATGAGAAAGAGAGTTGAAGTGGTATAGATGGGACCTGATGGGCTTGTGTGAGTTATTTAACAAACAATAGTCAAAATAAGATGATGCCCAACTCTAATACTTTAATTATGTATTGACACAGGCTGATCTAGAGTTACTTGGTGTGTTTGGGAGAAGAGTTTCAGTTTCAGGTCACCATCATGTTTCACAAAATGGTATTTAGATTTTCATTAATCACCATTTCTTGGCCCATACTAAAGGGAAATGCATTTCTTTGCCTTAAGGGGTTATAGTCTGTAAATTAGACAGAACTGTGGATCAAATGCACATTTCAGAAATAGATTTGTAACAGAGCAACATATTTCACCTTGAAACAGAACATAAATAAATTCTACAAACAAATGCAGTGGATCACTGAATAGCAGTGGAAGTTTGATCCTGTAGCAGGAAAAATCATTGCCTGGTCTTTTCTTAACCTTTGTTTAACACATTATCACCAACTCCTTAAAAAAACTTCTTAAACATGGTGTCAATGTGTTGTCAGCTAAAGCCTTAGAGGAAAGAGTTTCACCATCTTTTTTTCTAGTCTTTGACTAAATTATGGGAAATCAGCAGGATGTATATCAGTACTGGTGCCTTTTCAAAAGGTTTGGCCCTCCTTATTAAATTGGCACAAACATGTTTTAATTTGCAACGGTTGACTGTTTACCAGCCATGTTTGCCTCATGGCTGCAAATACCACAACACCATTTTTCAACTAGAGCCTCATTTCCATCATTTTGGTGCTGAGAAATCTAAAGATTGACTTCACAAGTAAAGCACTGTGTTGTTTGCTGGTTACTGAAAGCTAAGACTGGGTTAGCTCTGCTAGCCATTGTGTTTTAACATGTTTAACAGGTGGATGTGTACATTTATTTCTAATTTTAACACATTTCCTCTCTAACCAGAACAGACTATTAGGACATTACAGGAAGGTGCCGATTTAAACTTTAATTCTTCTTTTCATGGATCATCTGTGTAAAAATCTGTGATTTGAACCTGTTTCCTTTCCAGGGTCCTAAAAAGACGAGTGCCAAGAAGGAGTTGAAGGAGAAGAGGGAGAGCAACGAGGAAAGCAAGGAAAACCTGAAGGCCAAGTCGGACGACTCGGGAGAGGAGAAGAACAGTGACGACTCCCAGAAAAACGGCCCGAAGAAAAAAGGTTAATATCGACTGGAATGTTACTTTATTTTTTACTTTTTGGGCTGTACAGGGTCTTATTTGACAGTACCCAGATGTAAAAATGGTCAGAGAGAGAAAGAGAAGGGCTGACCTAGTCAAAGAGCCTAGATCAGGATTGTAACCTGGGCCACATACTAAGTATGGCATGAACACATTAAGGGGACGGACCGGTTCGTCTGGTAGGCCTCAATAACATTTAACCCTTTAAGGGCCGACCCATGAAAAAATGGTAAGAAAAGTCAGTTTTTTTTTAATATGAGGTCTTTATTTGGCCCTTTAACAAAACAAAAACGGACCAAGTTTTATGCTTCTGGGTATTGGGAAGGATGACAAGTGTCAGATTGTGTTCAACAGGATTGTAAGCAAAGTTTATACCATAAATTGAAGGAAAATATGTCAGAAACTGTATGTAACAAATATGTCACGTCAGGCTCTTATGGGTTAATATTTAGCAATAGTTATTTCAAAGTTAATCATAATACGTATCATGCAGTCTGGCGCTGGATGCTAATAAGTCGATGCTACAATAAGTGTTTAAACAACATTACAGCCTCACTTGCTAAACGATTAACAGAAACAACAGTGTTATAAATAGTTTCATACACTTCATCTGAGTTTTTAAGTGCATTTCCCCTCAAGTTTAGTCATATGGCGACTGCATGCTGATGCAGTTTGTGAGCAGTTAGTGGTGCTGAATTGATCTGCAGGTTTCTGTGCTACGCGTGCGCATTAGCCAAGGGTAGTTAATTAATTATTACTAACACCTCTTTTTTCTGTAGATGGAAAGCCATGGAAAACAATTAACATAATATGAAAAATATGTTGGATATGTGTTTTATTTATGGTTTGACATTAGAAAAAGGGAGTTGAGATAATTTAGTTTTGTTACTTGAATTAACGAATACTGAATGTAAGTATGAAATAGCCATGAAATCGAGAAAAAAAACCCTGAATGAGGAAAAAGATGCATTGAAAATCCTGATAATTGTTTAATAATCGAATCGAAGCACTCTTCATAATCGAATGGTGAGGTACCTAAGATGGCACACCCCTAACGGATGCATCAGGGAGCTGTAGCCTCCCTACATGGCACCCCTGTCCAGAAATTAGCTTGCCAACAAGCAAAATGCTCAGAAATATTAGCACATGTTAAATTATTTCTTTTAAAATTCAAAATCAGTCACTGCGAATGCATTTGATCAATAGCTTATAAAACAGACAATCAAAGCACATCTGACTGTTGTCAAAGACAACTGGACGGTTGTAATGGCTGCCAGAAAAGTAGGAAACTTATTTGTGACAAGACAGGTTAAACCTAAATGTGTTTTATGTGTTGTAAATGATTTTGACAGCTATTACCAAAAATAAGTTAATGTAGAAGATGTTGGTGTGGATTTGGTTAAACTGCGCTGACAGACTAATTAAAAGCTCCAGAGTACTGAGATAAAGGCTGTACTGAGTTTTCTACAACTGCATCACTCCTTGTATGACAGGGCACATGAAATCTAAAACACTTGAATAATGTCAGATACTGTTTTTGTTTACTATTATTCATTAATGTCTTAAAACTGTCCAAGATGCAGTTTCCTTTATGCTACTTAGAAAAAATAAATAAAGTAAATGAATTATTCATGTCAGAAACTACTTGCTGACATATTCTGTGTTGTACAAATGCTGCTGATGTTCTGGGCAGTTTTTTAATGTCCCACTGAGCCTTCTTGCCTTATGACGTTTCCAGTATGGATGTTTTGGTTTCTCCATTGGTGCTTAATATAACTTATCTCTAGAGGTTTCAGTCTTTCCCTAGAAAGTACAGTTGTTTCTCAGCTTTGATGACAGGGTCTCTGTGGAGGCTAAAACTGTTGAGGAGCACCCCCCTGATGTACAACTCTAATTCCTAAAAAGTTGAAATACTGTATAAATTGTGAAGAAAAAAAAACAGAATGCAATGATTTATAAATGTCATAAATCCATATTTTATTCCCAGTAGAACATAAACAACGTAACAGATGTTGAAACTGAGACATTTTACCATTTCATGAAAAATATGAGCTCCCTTTGAATTTAATGGCAGTAACACATCTTAAATAAAAGGAAAAGAAAAATTGGAACAGAGTGAGGAAACTTTCACATATGTGGAAGCTGTCCATGCCATAGGCACTAATGCAACGCCAAACCTTCAGAGATGCAGGCTTTTGAACCGTCTACTTACAACAAGCTGGATGGTGCCTCCACTCTTTAGTCTGCAGGACATGGTGTCCATGGTTTCCAAAAAAAGATTTTAACATTTTGATTCATCCGATCACAGAACAGTTTTCAACTTTGCCTTAGACGCTGATGTTGCTGGATTGTTTTTACATACGACTTGTTCTTTGCATGATAGAGCTTTAACCTGCATTTGTGAATTTAATGGTGTTTACAGACAGTGATTTCTGGAAGTGTTTATTCAGTGATTTCCAGTAAAGAATGTCTGTTTTAATGCAGTGCTGCCCGAGGCCCTAAAGATCACAAGCATTCAGTTTTGACCTTTGCATACAGAGATTCCTACTGATTCTTTAAATCTTTTGATATTACACACTGCAGACTAGGGCTACACAATGTCAGGAAAACATGCAATATAAGATAACAGTGTTGAAATTTGCAAGGGAGATATGATCTGCGATAAATAAAATAAATAAAGCTGCTGCTTTGATGTTTTCTCATAAGGAGCTCCCCTGGCAAAACTCTCATGCACAGACATCTGCTGAACTTTACAGCTTGTGCTATAATAATGCTATTAGTGTGTTTTGGCTAATGCTGGATTTCAGTAACTCTTCTTAATAGAAATCATTTGGTCAGCAACACAGATCATGTACTATGGTTTCCTTCAGTCTAAAGACTAAAAATAGAAAATTGAGAGCTTTTGCAGAAGCTTTTTTAATCAACTTTTGATAAATTAAAACAGAGATTTGTTTCATATTCAAGTGTGAATTATCAAAAGTAGTTTCTGTCAGACGAAGCAGAGTTTCAGACATTAGTGGACCGAAGACCAGTATAAAAAACAGAATAACTTTGATAAGATACCCTCATCAGTAACGGTGGACCATTACCCAACGTCATCCGTCCAGATATCCACCGTTACAGTTACAGTGTCCTAACTTTTAGCCAGAGGTGTGTGTCTTGTTCCTTTCTTCTGAAATCAAAGTTCACATTTTAGTATTAACGCTGAATCTTCATTTAAAGAACAAATAGCTATTTTTCATGCTTTAGTTGTCACCAGAGTGTGACTGCAGGATGCAGGAAAAAACTACCGTGAGTTGCTAAATTACTAAACTTGATCCAGAAAACAAACAAAATACCACAAACACACATGCTTTAAAATTAAACTTAAATTTGATCCATTTTTATAAACTTTCTATTTATAAATCGTGACATTTTAAAAATGAGACATTCAAATTTTTTTGATTGTAATGGGGAAGTGACCAGGGCAGGTTTTCAGTCATCAGATGGACCAAGAGAAGAGAAAGTGTTTTTTCCTCAGCTCATATAAAGTATTTCCTCATTTTAAGAAATATGTTGAAGAAAATGCACCTGAGCCCTGACAGTAATGACACAGCGTTGGCAGTAGTTGAGCACAGGCTTCTTTTCAATGTGTGCAGATGACGGAGTAAAAGATGGAGATGGCTGGTTTGCAGTTTGGCAGCGATTGAAGGTTTAAACTCTGCCAGGCAGGGATTGCTTTCTGGCTACACTCGGTTTATTCAGCAAAAGTTGCTTGTTACAATGGGACATGCTGCCTCTCTTCGTTGTCATCAATATTACTTCCCCTGACTCTGTTATCTGCAGCAAAACTGGAAAACAGATGTTTTTGTGACATCGATAGACTAATAATTTAGAGTGATGCACTGAAACGTGTATTTATGGTTTCAAAGGCACAATGAACTGTTTAGTTTACCAGTTTAAGAGCTCAGTTTTGTTTCTAAAAACGATGTTGACAGATTTGTAAAGTTTCCTGGAGATATATGTGGTCTAAAGTGCAGATGTGCTGCAGAAGTGATGAGCTTCATGTCTCTTCTCTGACTCAACACAGGTGAAGAGAGCTATATCAACTCTGATCTCAGCATTGAAGCAAAAGGAAATAGTGATTTGTTGTGAGGTTATAAATATTTACCTTATGTTATCAGAAGATGCATTGGCTTACATAAAATACTGCAGGATTGCTCATTTTTAAATTAATGCATCATCCTTTACTGCGTGACCTCAGTCTTATCAGCAGATCCACGTCTCCACGTTTTTTTTCTCTTTTTCTTGCTATTTTCTACCTCTGTCTCTTTCGCCATCCCTCACCTACACAAGGCCACGTCACTTAAAAAAAGTCATTTCCTCTCTCACGTTGCATGCAGCATTTGTCACAATCTCACCCACACCATATCACAACGCCCAGCAGCCGGTTGTCAAACAGCATATTACTGATGCACCCTGCTGGTCAACTGCGGTACTGCAGGAGGTATTTAGGTTTGATTAGGGATTTTTATTTATTTATTTTTTTTAACAAAATCTGACTACCCCCCACAGCATAGCCAACTGGCTTCTCTTTTGTTCCTGCTGCCTGACTCAGTAAGAGTTCATGGTGTGTAGTTTGCCCATAAAAAAAGGGGTAAAATGCTTCTTTAACTACTTTTATTTCAGCTCTCTAAAAGAACCGATTTGGTTGGTCTGTTAAGTGCCCTGCCATGACATTGTTGTGAAGTGGTGCTATACAAATAAAGCTGAACTGAACAGAATTGTCTCAGGTTTATTTATAAAGCACTGATTTACTAAAGGGGTGTATAAGAAATAATTTTGAGCTGACGTTTCAGAAAGAAAAGTCCATTTTCCAAGGGACATTAGTTAGTGTAACCAACAGAGGCAGTATACCTAACCCATCTATAACTCATCTAAAATGATTTGGACTCAAACCCCAAACACCAACTATGATGCAGCAAAAATGAATGAAAAGCCTGAAAAAGCATAAAAAAATCATTTAAAATTGTACACTTAAAAATCTTTGCTACAGTAACACCCAGCATTAAACTATCCAGCAAGACAGCTGCAGATGGACTCAGCTGACCAGCAGCAGTCATCGTACGTATGACCAAGTGGTAAAAAAATCATGTAAGACACAGAGTGACCATAATTATTTATAGCTTTAGCTTGAACTGTCGTACATTTTTAAACATTGAATTGGTTTGGATGGTGAAAAATCACTCCTCTATGGTCTCCTCCAGAGTAGCAGTAAGTAGTGGTTGTTTAGTTTTCCTCTCAGAATTCCTCCCCAATTCCCAAAATTAGAGAACACGGATGTCTGTCTACTGTGGGTGAGACACTGATTACTCATCACTAACCCTGATTTAAAAAAAAACAAACAATCCCTTTTAAATGGAGCAGATGTAATGATGTAATGGTTGTTAGTTATTTAGTTATTTCCAATTATTTAGTTCACTTTTTCCTTTTCTTGTTTTTAAGTGTTAAAGCTGAAGGGAAACTGCATTGCAGGCCAGGAACAGAAGAGGTCTTTTTTTTTCTTTAAAAGAAAAAAGTCTTTAATGTAGATGTACTGTAACACAACAATAAAAGTTAAAGTCTGTGGCATGATTTAGAAATTTCCTGTTTGTAACCAAATCGTCTACATCTCCTCTTCATGTCGTCCCAAACAGGAAACAAGCAGAAGTGGGTTCCTCTAATGATCGAGGTGAAGTCTGAGGGTCCCAGGGAGCGCTCGGCCTCCAGGAACAACAGCAGGCAGAACGAAAACCCCCGGCTGCCTCCCAACGCCAGGAACGACCTCAGAGGTCAGTCTGTGATGTCATCAGAGAGAGACGGTGCAGCTGTCTGGTATCAATGTTGAACTTTACAGTGAAAAGTTGTTGGAGGAGCTGGTTGAGACGGTGCACGTGAGTCAGCAGTAGGATGTGGAGAGAAGTGTGTGTCTGTTGCTGATCTTCTACTTCTGCTTTGTTGGCCTTTTTTGTTTAGATGAGCTCTCTTAAAGTTTGTGGTTTATCACATTCAGTGTGAAAATAAAGTGTTTTGCCTGCTAAGAAGAGACTTGATCAGAGTGTGTGGAAGCTAAAAAGGTTTGCAGTTAATGTAATGAAGAGAATTGTAGACTGCAGTTCAAAGTATTTGTTTTCCCTGCAGACTGGCATAGTCAAAAGTACGAGCGAGAGTGGCGTGACGACCACGATGAGGTGTCCAGCGTGAAGAGTGAGGGGGCGCCGTTCCGCGGAGGGTTCAGAGGTCGCGGACGTGGAAGAGGAAGAGGCCGGGGACGAGGCCGAGGTGGCGGCAGAGGTGGGTTTCACTGTTTTTGTTCTTCACATGTACACCGCAAATTTTCTTTATTTTTGCTAAAGACTCAAATTCTTCTAAACATGCATGGTTTGGGACAGCAGAGGGAAGTTTAATGTTTTCCCAAAAAGGTAATCACCAAGAAAAAGGTCACACTTTATTATTTCGTTGGACCGCCTTTAGCTTTGACTACAGCAGCCGTCGCTGTGGCATTGTTTCCATAAGCTTCTGCAATGTTATTTGATTTATTTCCATTCAGGGTTGCATTAATTTTTCACCAAGATCTTATCTTGATGATGAGAAAATCTGACCACTGTGCAAAGCCTTCTCTAGCACATCCCAAACATTCTCAGTGGGGTTCAGTGGGTTCAGGTCTGGACTCTGTGGTGGTCAATCCATGTGTGAAAATGACGTCTCCTGCTCCCCGAACAACTCTTTCACAATTTGAGCTTGGATCACCTTGGAATATGGCCGTGCCATTAGGGATGTAACATTCCATTGATGGAATAACCTATTCTGGTAGTCAGCTGATTTCATTCTTTAGAAACAGAGTAAATCTAGGCTCATCACTCTGAGAGACTTGCACATTTTTGTTTAGTTAAATCTGGGTGGCGACTGTGTTTATTTATTTATTTTTTGGTCAGGCAGTGTGTATGCCTGGGCTGTAAGTGTTGATGTAATGCTGCCACAGAAATACACCAAAGTCAGAGAAGAAGCATTTACATAAACTCGTGTGATGGAAACAAACATATGGAGATGAAGATGGCAGAGACCGTGCAAAAAAAAAAAAAAAGTTTGTGTTAATTTTAAATTTTTTTTTTTTTTTTTTTTTTTTTTGATAGATTGAGCTGTAAAAACCAACATAGTCAGCAGCTTCTGCAGCATGAATGCAGCACTGTAATCCACCATTGTTGTAGCTGTTGGTGGGGTTTGGGTCTTTGGGTGAAGGGCGAGATAGGGCTATGGTGGCTTCCACATTTCCCCTGATGCGAGGTTTTAATGAACGGCTGATTGAGGAGATGAGAAAGTACATAAATGTAAACAACGCACTGCCACGGACAAAGTTTCTCGTTAAATATGAAATTACCCGGTCAGCTGTTCGTTGCACATAAAAACACAGACACCCCTCTGCAGTAATCCCACCCCGTCGCGGACGAAGCTTCTCGTGGAGTATGAAATGACTGGACCAATACAGACTTTTTTGTTGTTACAGCCTCAAGAACAAGAACAAAGTTGTTGCTTCTCATGGAGGGTGCAACAACTTTGAAAGTAAATGAATACTGAGAACACTATTGGGTTTGCCAGCTCCCCACCACAGTCCTGTTAAAGCCTGCTGCTGTGCCCTGTTTGACTTGTTGATTACTAGTTAGCCTGTTTAGTTTGAGGGACATTTGTTGCTCTCCACTGCATGTAGAAATGGCATTTGTTCATTTTTTTTTTTTTTTTTTACCTTTTTTTTGGAGACAGTTGATCACAATGTGTGATATGGAAGTTGCAGTATAATCCACTTTCACTTGAAGCCAATTATAACCCACCCACCCACACAAACTTGTCCTCTAGAAAACCCACAAATGTCTCTTATAGCAATGCTCAGGCATTAAGAATTCAGTGACATACTGCACAGTGAATCTCATGATAAAATGATACCTGATGCATTGAAGACCTGCAGGCGTGCTGTAGAAGTGATGAGCTCTTCATGTCTCTTCTCTGATTAAACATCTGGAGAAAACTAACAGCTCTGATCTCAGCGTTAAAGTTGGTCATCTGGTTAATCCATTTCTAAATGAATTCAGAGGGTTTGTTGATCTTGTGCTGCCTGGAAACATTTGCGTTTTTGGGGGGTAAACAGCTGGTTCACATTTCCTCACACCTGCTGTCTAAAGATCCATCATAAACTGTTGAGCTTGGTCATGGTATAGTGGTTTGTTACATAACTAACTGTGTGACCTTTCCTACTTACTTATTTCCAAGAGGAACACCTTTCCTTCTTTTTTGGTGTGTGTGGTGACATTTGGGCTACGTCTGCTCCTGTACGGACTGCTTGGCGACCCTGATCGGCCCCACTGGGCCCTGCAGTAAAAACAGAAAGGTGCCATCACATCTAGTTAGGGCTGGGCGATATAGCCTAAAAATAAAATCTCCGATTTTTTATAACCAAATCCGATTTCCGATTTTAATCGATTTTTTTTCCTTTTCTTTTACAAAACATAAATAAACTTATTAAAAACATTCATTTGTTTATATAGATGAATGCTAGCAAAAATAAAGCACATAATGTCATAGCTTTTCCACCATATAAGCGACTTCATATCTTACATTGAAATATGCGACACAATGCATCCGTGATCTCTTTCCATCTGGATCCTTATCATACAGGATCCACTGCAGAAATAATTCCGCTGATGAAGGTTGTCTCTTAACTAGTGTTTGTGGGTTAAGTTGATTTCTGCATCTCAGAGAGCAGCATTTCTCACTGCAGTTATACGCACAGCTAAATCCCAGGCGTGAGTGAAGGGTCACTTTACTGAAAATCTGTCAGACAAACACCGTTCTGGTGTGTAGGGAGGGCTAAGTCTGCTGCTAACTAACTATGGAAAAAAATCCCGATTTTCAAAAAAATTAATCTCCAGAAATGGAAAATTCGATTTATCAATTTCATCGATTAATCGCCCAGCCCTACATCTAGTGTAACAAGTCCGTAGATTGAACCCACAGAAGATCTGAACCTCAGAATTGGAACAGTTAGGATTTTATTGTACTCAGGTACGTGTATCTTGAAAGTAATATCTGGTTCTGGCAGCTGAGAGAACAGAGGAGAGAAACTGAATGACCGTTAATTAAAGTGACTTTGGTTAGGCTATGTACCAACAGATGTGATGAGATCCTTACAGGTATCCTCTCCAGAGAGCTATGACCAACAGCTGATTAACTGGAGCGTTAACAAAGATCCAGTACTTAGATTTAGACAGGGATTTCTTTAAGGTCCGGTGTTTCTTTCCTTCCATCCAACAAGGAGTAACAAACTCGGTCCAGAATCCAACTCCAATCAGATAAGATAGTCCAAGAGCCAAAGAACCATGAAAACCACAAGGAAGAAGCAGAGATTACCAGCTTTGGGCAGGCAAGTACAAAAAGTCCCAAAAAAAAAAACAAAACAATATCTTTTAAACTTTAGAGAAAGGAAGAGGAAAGAATACAGATACCACAGGGGGAAGTTTTTCAGTTTCAAGTCTTCTGTCTTCTTCAGGGTGTGTTGCTAATTTTAAGCAGCGTCACACAGTCAGACTTGTTTGTAAGGAGGCAAACTTTCTTTCTCTTTTACTTTTGCTTCTGTCAGAATTTACTATTGCAATGATTCAAGTTTACACACGTCCTTGTTCTTTGTCTTAAAAAGCTTCTGAACACGACAGCAAACAGGATCTTTTTGTGAATGAGCTCTTTTAACTCTTCATTGCTTCTGTATTTTGATATTCTTCTCAAAGGGTAATCTGACTCCTCTCATCCCAACCATAAAACGGTAAGCTAATTAAAAGATGGAAATAAGAGGGAAAATAACAAATGAAAAAGCCTGGAATAAAAAAAGGTAGAATTAAATATTAAATAAGTTAATAATAAATAAATAGAAGATATATATATAGATAAATACAGAAACAATAGTAAATAAATGAAATTAAGTAAATTCTGTGTATTTGTAGTAACATAACTTGGAGCGAAATGATGTTAAAGATGTGGTGTCTTTAACACAACTACATAATGAACTAATTACAACGTGATGTTGACTTTAGGAAATCTGAAGCTCTCAGAAAACTAAATGGCTGTTTTTGTTTTCTTCTTTTTCTCCCATGAAGGCCACTATGACTATCACTACGGTTACAAGTCCTTTAATGTGAAAGATGGACCCTACGGCCAGAAGTTCAGCACCTCCGTCACCTACTACTACGACAACATGAGCAGCAATGACCTATACTCTGTCGATCAGGACCTGCTGAAAGACTACATCAAGAGGCAGATGTGAGTTAACTTCTCTCCTGCAGGAGTGGTGCTGATGGATGAGGGAACGTGGTAACAAACGGGACAGTTTTCTGGCTGTTTACCGGCAGCTCTAAATGCAGATGTGCTGTAGAAGTGATGAGTTCATCATGTCTCTTCTCTGACTAAATATCAGTGGAGATATTTTTCTCAACTCTGATCTCAGCAGAACGAAGAATAAAACTTGAGATGACTGTAGATCTGAAGCAGCAGACCAGTTTTACTCTTCAAACTCTCACCGTTTAATAAAAGCGTCCTGAAGAGACGAAAATGAAAATTCATACTTCATGTAGATGACTTTTTGGATATCATTTTCCGTCTGTGTGTTGTGCAGCTTTTTAGTGCATGCACTATGGCATTATTCTTTCTTGTTTTCATCTACATTATTATAAATACGTAAAAATTATTTATTATGTAATTCTTCTGTGCTTTCAGGGAAGAATTGTGGCATTCTTAAATGCAAACAACTTCTTGGTCTTTCTTTGTGCCTTGTTTTCCTCCTGCTTGTCACCTGATATGTTTTTATCACTCGTTTTGAATCAGAGGCTAACTCAGGTGTGTGCGTGGTGGCCACACATATAATTGGCTCAATCTGTGTGGCTACAGACTGTGGACGGCTGCAGAGAGGCCCAGTGTACAGTTGCTACTGGTACAGATGATGGTAAACAACCCACATAACAGTCAGGGATGTCAGTGACACAGATGTTGTCTGTGACTCTCCAGTTTACATTCTTCCAACAGCATATTGGTCAGAAACTCCCCACCAGTTAGTCAGACAGCAGATGTCTTTCGAGTGATAGGTAAAACATTTTTAAGAGGCAAGAAACAAAGGTCCTGTTGTCTTCTGTTCAAGCCCTTAGGCTTACTGTGACCTGGATGCTTGAGAATTTACACCAGCAACATGAAAACATGAAATTAAAATAAACCCCTGCAATACAGTTATGAGCTCTTTGGTGTTTGACTAAATCTGTTTGATGGAATTTGTTGGTCCTTCATGATTCTTATCTCGGGTCATAGAATTCCCTGGATTTCTCTTTTAAATTATTTATGCTAAAAAAAACACAAAACTGTGTTGTGTGCAAAGATTTTCTATTTATTTAGTATATTTATCCATCTTGTAAATGACACAGCATGTTTTGATTTATTGTTTAATGATTGGAAGGTTCATGTCTATTATTTCTTGCAGAGTTTTAGGAAGGCCATTGTTTGTTTGTTTGTTTTATCCCTTTTTTCATTTATTTTTCTAGACAAATCAAATAAAAAGGTTGAAGTAAAGTAAACTGGTTCCAACAATGTAGCTTTAACAAGAGTTGTGATGATTCGCTATTGTGTTTAAGGCCTGTCTGACTTTTTCCATACCAGCAGATTTAAATGTGTAATCACGTGTTTATTCCAGTGCTTGGGCAATGATGTTCAAATTATTTAGTAGTCATTAAGAAAAAGAGAAAAAAAAATCAAATAAAATAATTAATGCAACAATCATCTCACTTTGCAGCTGCCTGGTTTTGACCAGCAACAGGCAGTAATGTTCACCACAAGGTGGAGTGAGTTGACTGACCAACAGAAGAACTTGTCTTTATTGCCAGCCTCTGGTACAAAGTTTGGTTCTGTTAGAGTTCATGCTGATAGAGAACAAATATAAGAAACATGCAGCACAAATGAATGCACAATTTCCCTGTTTCCATAGTCTTCAACTAACAATTTATTCTTATTTGTCATTAATGTTTTTCTCTTCTCTTCACTTGCATCTTTTTATTGTATCTGCTCACAAGTAAATGACAGCATCTGATTGGTCCGTTTGTACAGAGGATGTTGAGCACATGTTTCTCTACCCCTCTCAGAGAATACTACTTCAGCCTGGACAACCTGGAGCGGGACTTTTTCTTGCGAAGGAAGATGGATTCGGAGGGATTCCTCCCCATTGGACTCATAGCCAGTTTCCACAGAGTGCAGGCCCTCACCACCGACGTCAACCTCATTCTGGAGGCAAGCTGACTTTCTTAACCCAAACCAACCCAAAGCCAAAGAAAATTAAATGAACATCTTAGTACAGGAAGCAGCAACACGTTGACCCTTTTTTATTTAGACTTAATTTAATATCTGCTACATTTTCCTGTTCAAAATCAGAGAAGGCCATGAGGTGGGTGACACTCTTTACATTCAGGTATTGATGCAGAATAAACAAACCATCTATAACCTGTTCATTAGCGAGCTTTGGCTCAGCATGAGGTCGCTACTTTTGGATGGACCGCTGCTTCCCTTTTTCCAGGTTTAAGTTTGCAGGGTTTTATATTCATGCTGATGGCAAATTCAAACATAGAACATAGTTTAAACAACAGGGTTCAAACCATTCAAACATTAAATTGCACCAAAAGAAGAAGCTAAATTGGCAGGCATTGAAGTGCTCTTAGGTTCCCTTACACTGAGTCATGACTTGATATTCAACAAACAGAAAAGATTAAAAGTATGTTGCTTAGACCTTTTTACGGCAACTTTACCAATATTTAGTGGCAAATGCAATAGCTAAAAGTGGTCCCATCAGCTTTTTCTTTCTAACATCACTGTGATGGTTTCTGCAGAGATTGTGTTGTATTTCCTCCACACAGAGGCTGACTGATGTTTTCTCTCTGCTGTCAGGCTTTGAAGGACAGTAAAGAAGTGGAGGTGATCGATATGAAGATCCGTCGGAAGGTGGACCCTGAGAAGTGGCCGCTGCCAGGCCTCAACGTTCCCAACAACACACACACAGACTTCTCCCAGCTCATTAACTGTCCGGAGTTTGTCCCGAGACAGATGTCGGAGGACCCCAGAGGTGAGCATCAGAAAAAAAAGTGACTTATTTGTACAAAGTTTTTTTAATTTGCTTGAACGTCGTTTTTTTAAATTTCATCTACTCATCCTCATAAAACTCATAATGTGGTTTCAAATGTCCCACAGGAAATGGTTTACCGAGCACATCAGTGCAGCATCAGACCAAGACTGAAGGAGACATCTCCAACCTCAAAACGATGCCCAAGGGCCTCTCGGCCAGTCTGCCTGACCTGGACTCGGAGTCCTGGATCGAGGTGAAGAAGAGACCCAGACCTTCCCCAGCCAGACCCAAGGTCAGCTCAGAAAAGGTGAAAAGTTTTGAGTCTGAAACTGAGTTTCATCTTCACTCCCACCCTCACCCTGTTTTTAGTTTTCATATTCAACATTCAACACATCCTCCGTCTCAGCCACATCTTCCATTTTTAAAAAACACCAAGCAAAGAAGTTTTATTTTTATCCATCATTCATCTCTGTTCACCTCTTCCACCTTCTCCTCTTTCTCCTCCCCCGTCTTCTTATGGTTGGTTGACTGATGAAGGCCCCCTCGTTACAGCAACAGCAGAGGGAAAAGGACGATTTGCTTCGATCCCCGGTCCCCCAGCCCGGCTCCTCGCCCTGCCCTGCCACCCCGGGAAATAAGGTGAGGAGGATTAGTATTGTTAACTGAGTGGCTTTATTGACACTAAGATATCAATAAAGCCACTCACTGAAAGACAGTTAAGTCCAAAAATTGAAGGTTACATAATTTTATTACTTAAATAATCTTAATGAAAATGTTTTTCGTGTGGCTGTACACATTATGATGTGACCGCTATCACACTCCGGTGTGAACTCTTCAAGTATGTAGAGGAAGACATGATGTCCCACACAGCACGCTGTGTTTATAGAGATAAATACGGACACCACACGTCAGCTTGTGTATCAGTTTTAAGTTTTCATAACCGACACAATTCTAATACTGTTCAGTTCATTCAAGCTTACTGCGTCCTACCTCCTCCGGCGCAGAATTGTGACGTCTGTCTGACGTCGGATGACTGAGATCGCTTTAAAAAGATCAGATATGCATAAGATTTCCAACCACACATGAAAGGACTGCAGTGTGAGTGTAGCCATTGTTATACTGGTACCCCCCCCCCCCCCCCCCCCCCTGCTCATTAACTCTCATTGTTTCCCCCGAGTAGAAAGAAATTTCTTCAGTAATCAGAGAATTCTGATGATTTGATGTTTCTTTCTTTGATTCTAATCAGGACGGAGCAGAACAAGACGAACCGGAGGAGCTGGACTTCATGTTTGACGAGGAGATGGAGCAGATGGACGGACGCCGCAACACTTTCACCGACTGGTCAGATGAGGACACGGACGGCGAGCTGGACGACCACGATGTCAACAAGATCCTGATAGTGACGCAAACACCGCCCTACCTGAGGAAGCACCCGGGAGGTGACCGCACGGGGCAGCACACGTCTCGCGCCAAGCTCACCAGCGAGCTAGCCAAAGTGATCAATGACGGGCTCTTCTATTACGAGCAGGACCTGTGGGATGACACGTACGAGCCGGAGTACGCCACTATCAAGGTAAGACGTTTATTTAGATCCTGAACAATGAGACGTCACTTAAATGTCAAAAAGCAGATCAAAGCATTAGACAGCTTCCACGTTACATCATCGCCGTTTTGGAGGCGTTTCTGCTCAAAAAAAAGCAGGTGACGAGTAGATTTATTCTCCTTCAGTTACGGCTGTTTCTGGATATGGACACAAAGCTCCGAACAGAAAGTAGGTTTTGTTTTGTTTTTGTTGTTGCTGCTGCCTCTTTGTTGTATTGTTGAACTCTTTGTGGGACCTTCACGTGTTCACCGGCACACATCTAGCAGCATGTGGAACACAGGTCGTCTGTTTATAAATACACCCCCTCAGGCAAGGCCTCGGTCTGAGGGGCCGAGCCCGCGGTCTGCAGGGGAAGACTAAGATGGACGCTCAGAGATCTGAAGATACTCAGTGGCATGAAGGGAAGAGTGTGAGTCACACTTGGAAAAGGGGGATTTTTTTTACAATACGAGCTGCTGTGAGGACCAGAACCGCTGGGATTTTAGATGTAGTTCAGTGTTGATGTGAAGCTGCTGGTGGAGGCGCTTGTGTCGGAGATGTTAAATATGAGGGTGAAAAAGGTGTTTTTAGCTTCTGTGTTTTGCTGCTGCCTTTCAGTTTCCTGGCTGCTGAAGATCAGGTCTGTTTCTGATCAGATTCTTTTACTTTTTCAGGTTTTAGTGTTAAAATTTTGGTATTTAATGTGGTAACATGGCTGAGTTTTAGGAATTTTGCCCTCTGTATTTTTGTTTGTATATTTTTTGAAAACATTTTAGGTCTTTAGAAAGTTTTAAAACATCCTCAATTTATCTCCTGATTGTTTCTGTTATCAGCAAGAGGTGGAGAACTTCAAGAAGGTCCACCTGATCAGCCGCGAACAGTTTGACTGCCTGACTCCTGAACCCCCTGTCGACCCCAACCAGGAAGTCCCCCCTGGTCCTCCACGGCCCCAGCAGAGTAAGGACACAAAAACACAACATGACACACACAGCTGATGTGTAACAGAGTGGTCTTTCAACTTCTGATGCTTATGTATCCATGGTAACAGATCAGGAGGATGATCTGTCCCTCTCTTAGCTTGATGCTAAATCACAAAGGAGCCCTTTTTTTTGTTTGTTTTCCTCGTCCAGAAAAATTTAGCCTAAAATTATCTTAAACTTTTCCAGGCTTTGTTGGACATTTTTTTCAGATTTTATTTAGTCTAAAATTATAAAAAGAACTGGCCAAGCATTAATCTTTTTTTTTTCTTAGTGTGACTAATCTTTGGGTGTTTTTATTAAAACTCAATTATTTTAAATAAAATGATTAATTTAATGGATGTTTAGTTGTTACCTGTGATCAGTTATTGCTTTAAGTTATTTTTCTGTAGATGGGTCATTCTAAGGTAAGACTTGGAACAGATGGTGGGTTATAAGTGTGTTAACCTCTGCTTACAAATACTAAGATAGACCTGTAGCTGTTACAAAATGACTCCTAGGAAACACAAACATTTCTTCTGCAACAAGTGAATTTTTCTGACTTTACTCCTTAGATTTTCAAAATTTCCATTATAATAAATCTAAAATTAAGGAAGAATTTTATTTTCTAAAAGGAGTCAATTGAACATTTGATGGAGCGACTCTCCTCACACACACACACCTGCCATCACCTGAAATGATTTGGAATTGGAATTTCTCTTTCGATGGTGGTCATTACATAACCTTAGTGTGACTAAGATACAAGTGTTCCCATTATGACCCAAAAAAGACCAGATTAACATATTTCAGTGATTTAGTTGACTGATTATAATTCTAACCTGGTGTTAAAAAACCTTTTAAGTAGCACCAGCTGCTGTTTTACTGCAGGCTGCATTTACAAGGTCCAAACAAAGTATTAAAATCCATATTTTAATATAATAAATAGAATTATTGCATCCCTGATGTTGTTGTTAAATTATCTTAATGACTGTAAAGAGTTGGTTAAGAATTTCTGATCTGAGAATAAACAGTATGAGTGATGAGACATGGCTGAATGTTTGCTTAGAAAACATATGTCTTTAGTCCCCACAGACGCTTTGGCAAACAAACTCTTCGGTGCCCCTGAACCCTCCTCAACGGCTCGGTCGCTCCCCACGACCGTGCCTGACTCGCCAAACTACCGCAGTGCCCGGACACCCCGCACGCCTCGCACCCCTCACCGGAAGGACCCGACGATGACGCCACGCTTCTACCCAGTGGTGAAGGAAAGCCGGCCGGTGGACGCAAAGGTAAGAAGGCCGCAGAGGGGAGTAAAAACTAAGCGTTAGAAATGCAACCTTTGTGGTTTTAGAATGAGTCGACATATTCTGAATCAATGATGGTCCGTTTTCTCTCAGACACCCAGGAAGAGGAAGACTCGGCACAGCTCCAACCCGCCCATGGAGTGTCACGTTGGCTGGGTGATGGACTCCAGAGAGCATCGCTCCCGCACCGCCTCCGTCAGGTGAGTCTTCGGCAGGAAGATGCTGTCACTCAAAACTTCAACCTACAAAGTGTTTAGATAAGTGTAGTTTATAAAAGGAAAGAGTCGCAAATGTGAGGCCCAGTTTTTTGAGTAAGAAGAAATAAAATAAAAATGAGTGCTTTAATAAGAAGTGGATGAACCCCTCTAAATGCGGCTGGCAGACGGTTAAAAATCATTTGTCCCCTCATTGTTTAGACTGTTGGTACATTTACACACATTTTATGAGAAGTGTTTTAGGTCAAATCAGCATTTTAGGGGAATAATTGCTGATTTAACCAAGTATTCATTTGTAATGTTGAACTGCACCAACAGCTGGAGCATACCTATACATACTGGAGCAGAGCTGAGTAATAATATTACTTTTACCAGACAACACCGTCCAAACTGATATGATAAACGCTGTACGTTCCACCGGTAAACTGCAGTGGGGGACCCCTTTGTTTTCTTTGCCCATAATGATGCCGTTTTATGAAGTTAACCTAGTGGAGTTGGTGTGTAGTGGACGAAAATGTGATATATCTAATAAATTCATCGTTCCATCAAGTAGGACACAGTGTTGCGCTCAATGACCACATGATATTAAATATTTATATTCATGTTGTGAGATAGATAGCTCGGGAGATAGACAGCAGAAAGATCAGAGGCTGAATACATACATACAAACACTTAGAAAAACTGTAAAACTAAGCAAACATACAGAAAATACAAAAATATCTCACTGGAAATACTTTCATTGTCTCAGTGAAATCATGCAACATTACACACGTAAATGTATAAAAACCATTAAGTTAGCTTATGGCTAACATGTATGGAAAATTCCATTGGAAAGCTAGCTGTTAAAACAACTTTGTCCATCCAAAAAAAAAATGTTTACCTCAACAATATTCTATGTTCGATTAGAAATTGACCAACTGAAACTGAAATGAGTGATTAATTGTTGATTAATTGGTCTCATCATTTACTCACGTGTGGGACACGTGCACACACATTCTTCTCCATGAGTATATTTAGAAATAAAAATAGAAGTATATTAGAATATAACTCTACTGCTGACAGTTAAAAGATTTTCTTTCACCTCATAAGCAATCACAAAATGAGTCTCAGCCTTGTCTGTAGTGACACCCATGGTGTAACAAATCTCATATGTGAAAAAAATAAATAACTCAGGCAGTTAAAGGGTCTCTTTGCTTTGCTTTCCACTCCAACCGGTCGAGGCAGATGGCTGCCCTGCCTGAGCCGGGTACTGCCGGAGGTTTTTTTCTTCCTGTTAAAAAGGAGTTTTCCCTTTTCTCCTGCATGCTCAGGATGGGGGATATAATCGAAGTCAAGATTTGATGCAATGTTTTGGTTTTCCTTATTCTAAGCTATTATGTATTATGAAATGCCTCGAACTGATTAGTCTGTATAGTGCCCTGAGATGGCATTGTTGAGAAGTGGCTGAATTGAATTTAATTAAAACTGTTCAATATTGTACATGTTTTTATTATTTCTCCACATGAGAAACCTGAATCCTTGTGTTTGGTTTGGCTTCAGATTAGTTTAAAAGTAAATTATCAGACGGAATTTAGGAGTTTTAGAAAATGATCTGCCTTATTTGTGTTTTAATATTGCCTATTTAGACCTGGGGGACTCCACGGACACACTAATTTTCAGGTTTTTTAGCTTTTTTGGCTGAAGTATCGTTAGTAGCACGGATATCCCTTTCTGGTCCTCAAGGGCTCTTTTCTTGCAGGTTTTTAGATTTCCCTGCTCCAAAACACCTGGTTGAAATTAATTGGGTCCCCTCCAAAAAGCTTGTCAAGTTCTGCACAAGCATGTTAGAGACCTGTTAACCAGAGTCAGGGGTGAGGAAGCAGGGAAACATCTAAAACCTGCAGGACAGTGGTCAGATTTGGACCTAAAAAAGTAATTTTATGGCTGTGCTAATCTCAGTTGGTTGTTTTAAAAGTTAGATTGGTTTCAGAAAATCCAGAAATCCAGGTCGTTTTGTGCTTTAGATGTTTTGAGTGATGAAAGGAAGCAGACCTGACTCAGTGAACTGGGTCTAATTATTCTTCCTGTTTTTTCCCTTTCTTGTTCTCAGCTCTAACGCCAGCCCATCGGAGGGCACCCCCGCCCTGGGCAACATCGGCTGCACGCCTCAGTCTCTCCCCAAGTTCCAGCACCCATCACACGAGCTGCTGAAGGAGAACGGCTTCACGCAACACGTTTACCACAAGTACCGCCGACGCTGCCTCAACGGTACCATTCCCTCTGTTTTATATCACTAACGCCTCCCCTCACAGACAGTTGGGCTCACTTGTTCCTTTCCTTCCTTCTCCACCAATCACAGAACGGAAGCGACTGGGAATTGGCCAATCACAAGAAATGAACACGCTCTTCCGCTTCTGGTCATTTTTCTTACGGGACCACTTCAACAGGAAGATGTACGAGGAGTTCAGACAGCTGGTGGTCGAGGACGGGAAGGAAGGATACAGGTAAGAGCTTTCAGTAGGGAGGAACGGACATACACCAGCTGCCTGTCTTAATCCTTTGGGAAGATGCACAGGGCTCCAGGCTAACTTTTAGCACTGGGTGCACCAGCAAAACATTTAGATGCAGCCCAATTTCGACAGTGTTGCAAATTCAAGAGTTCGGCTCAGTAATAACTGATCATAAATCTGTATTTGGTTTATTTTAGGATCATATGTTTGCTGGTTTGTGTCTAAATCCATTTTCCTAAACACTTTATCCATCAGTGTAATTGTCTCTCGTGGTGCGTTTGTGTCACAGGTACGGATTGGAGTGCTTGTTCAGGTACTACAGCTACGGTCTGGAGAAGAAGTTCAGGCCAGACATCTTTAAGGACTTCCAGGAGGAGACCGTAAAAGACTACGAGGCCGGTGAGGAAACACGGGGAGACTAAAGCTGTCGCCAGAGCAACTTTATGATGTTTTTAATGTCTTCTTTAGAGATATCAGGGTTCACTTTCAGACCTGACTAAAAACATTTTTCTGTCTCCTGATCACAGGCCAGCTTTATGGGTTGGAGAAGTTCTGGGCTTTCCTCAAATACTCCAAAGCCAAGACCTTGGAGATCAACCCCAAGCTGCAGGACTACCTAAGCAAGTTCAAACGCCTGGAAGATTTCAGAATTGATGTAAGTGAATAATTCTTAAAGGTTTGAAGGCTGAACATGAAGTGGGTTTGATAGAGAGGATGCTGCTGTTTTAGTGATCTTCTGGTTTCTGTTTTCTCAAACCTGTTTGTTCTCTTCCAGCCGCCAATGGAGGAAGGAGGTCGCAGAAGACACTCGTCAAGCGGGGACGGTCGCCGCCGGCATCCGTCTCAGCCCTCAAGCAGGCCCCACAGCCAGGCGAGCGGAGGCCCAGCCTCCATCGCTGCTGCCCATGGCCCCGCAACCAAGGATGATGCCAAACCCGCCCGCCAGAAAGGCCCCGTCTCCACCGCTGATCCTGCACCGGACGCCAAAACACCGAAGTAACTCCACACACAGACGGATCGGCTCAGCTACTTCTGCAAGTTGCCGGTTCTCTCTGCGCCACAGGAGGGGGGAGGGGCATCCAGCTGAAGCATGACTTTTTTTTTTTTTTGACCCCTACAAACATCTTTGATTTGAGGAATGATTCCCATCGCTTGTTTTATCGATTACTTCTAAGTTTTTAGAACATTTTAATTAGGCAAGAAATGACTGAGGATTAAATCCCTTTAAATTTCTTTTTTTTCTCTCCACGCTGGCCCCTCCTCTCTGTCACTGGGACCCTCCTCTTTGATCGTCACTGTCCTGCTGGCTGAAACATTTAATTTCTCACCCAGACGTCACAGTAATGATTTCTTCTGCATGAGATGGTTAATCTGAGCACCTGAAAGGCCCCATCAGCGGCCCGCCAGAGGCCACATTGCTCCTGATTTTCAGCCGGACCAAACTGGTTTGAACCGAGTGACTGAACTTTCCATCTGCAGAGCCCCCGGCTTCTCTGTCAATGGGCTAAAACTGAAATCTTTAATTTACTTCATGGCTGGACATTGAGGGGAAACTAAAGAACCAAATGATAAAAAAAGAGTTGTTTCAACCCCTCACTATAGACAAGATTATTGAAAGATGCCTTATTTTAATGGTTTTACTGCTTCTAACATGTGCCCGCCACCTTATTGTTGATTGTACAGCATCCAAATTGCCATTTATCTCATCACTGTTTCCAGCTGAGGTCACAAGGTGGTGCTTCATCTGCATAACTGTCCTCCATTCTCCACCTCAGCCTGCCTCCGTCACCTCAGAACTGTCTTCCAGTTGTCATTCAGTCTGTTACGAGTCGTGTAATTCTTCCCTGTGTTTGCAACTTGTGGCATTTTTGTGCTGAAAGCTGGTGGAAGTTTGTCACCCCCACTTTGAAATGAAAACAACAAAAAAAACAACAACAAAAAAGCTACTTGAGTGGAAGCTTCTCCGTCAGACGAGCCGCATCCATCCATCTATCCATCCGTTGGACATCTATCCATCAGCGACGCTACAGGACTGGAATCATTGATCTGGATTACTTGAAGGAGGCGATGGCTGCGAGGAGGGCCGTCGTTCTCCGACGCAGGCTCAGGCATTCGGGTCGGCGCTGCTTTCCGTTTGACGTCAGTTACAGCCGTGAACACTAAGGAGTGCGGTCGGGTACAGATGTAGCAGGGCGAGCAGCGTCTCGCTTCGCTGTGCTCACAGACTCAAAATAGGACCGTTCATTCGTGCTCGAAGTGGTCACTCATCCTGCGATCAGCTGTGTGGATGATAAAATTCATCCAGCACAAATTTTTTCCTCCACTAATGTAAATGTGAATTTGACAGATGAAGAGAAACGATCACAGCTCCCTGCTACCTTTTATTGTGTATAGAACAGATTATATATTTGCCTTACATGTGTACGTGATCTAATTTTTTTTTTTTTTTTTTAACAATTATCTTTTAATTCTTTTGAATTTCTATTTGCTGTGTTTCTCATGCTGTTGTTCCAGGAGGTGGGTTGGTGTCAGGCTTTCAAACATCTGGATTTCAGAAACACAAAAGGGAAAGTTGGCATCAGGCGTCAACAAAGATCTCTCGCCTTTCAAAATGTTCACAAATGAAATCTTCTTTTACAGTAAAGACAAAGATGAGAGCAAAATATAAAGAAACTACAGATGAAATCAGCCTCCACATTTCCTTCCGTTTCTTTGTTGAAAAATCCATAAAAACACTTGAATTTTGGGGTTTGATTTGAAGTAGTTTTGGAAATTTCAAGTCGTAATGAAATTACCTGTCAATGTACTACAGTGTTTGTTTGCAGTCATATTGAAACCATCTGATGCTAAAAATCTGACCTATTTGGATGAAACGGTGCCCGTTAGTCAGCCTGTGTGTTCCAGAGGTGGATGTCACATTATGTCAGTGTTTGGTTCCTTGAAATCCAGCCTTGTCACACACATGAAGATGCAAATCAACGCTGCACTTGTTCTTTGTTCCCCCTTTCAACCTTCAGCTTGTTTTCTGTGAGATTCGGATCAGTTTCAGAAGCCTATAAATGATGCATCCAAGTGTTCACTGGGGGAAAACTAAGAGCTACAAAATGTTCACATAACCCCACTTTTTCTGAAACCAGTAAAGCCTTTTAGGTGTGTGAGCTGGACATGACAGACCTCTCTTCTCCCCCTCTGACAGTCACATGACCCTCCCTCTAATGTGATCCTCTGCGGACTTTTGGTGGGACTCAAGCGATTTGGGAGTTTACAGCCTTCTATATCAGTTGAACCGCTGCTAGGTGTCCATATGAGCTGTACCATTTGGCTCAAGTTTCACACGGACGTGGCCAGCTGGCCGGACACCGGAAAGATGAGAGGTGGACATGGGAAAGAAGGAAGGAGGAGCAAAAACAGACTAAATTAAAAGAAAAAAAGCCTGACTGGGGTTTGTGATGATGCTTGGAGAAAATGGCTGGTTATGATGTCTGCAGACTGAAAAAAAAGGACAAAATTCCATAAAGCCATATGAATAAGAAATAACTGTATATGAACCATTAAAATAGTTCATTGCATTACAATATCCTAGGCTTGTCATGAGGAAAAAAAGTTTAAAATGAGACGAAAAAGGAACAAAAAAATATATAAAATGGAAAAATGTAAAATACTTGAATGAGATCTTGTATTATAACATTTAATATTCATAATATCTGCTTTGTAGGCTGACGTGATTCGCTATTAGTGTTATTTGTAATTTGTAGTAATTATGCTTTTCCTTTAATAAAGAAAAAAAATATCACAAAACTGACAAAAAACCCTCAAACACCAGCTGCTGTGTGTTTTTTTTTTCCATCTCACCACCAGAGGAAAGGAAGGAAACGTCTTTTTAAAATATTTTAATCAAACTGTCCCATCAGAACAACATTTTATCTATCATAGAATACATATTCCCAACAATTGGAGGTTTTTCTTTTTTGTATTACAAAAAGCCATGCTTAACATTTCAAAGCATGTTTAAGTGTCATGATAACAGAAAGTGCAGCTAAGATCTGTCTGTTGCCAGATCTTCTGGATAAACAGTAAGTGATCATGTGCCGGCTTTAAGTGCTGTTACTATGTGTTAAGGTATCTACAACACAAAAGCTTGTATTTGATATTAAAATGAACATTAATACTATGTTACAAACATGAAGAGGTAATCTTTACATGATTAAATCACTACATGAAAGTGGAATCTGGGAGGTGAGCCATATTTCCATGATGTAGGTTAAAGGACTGAGTTTTATGGGGGTTTTTTTGTTTATTTTTTTAGCATAGCTGAACTTAATTGTTTAGTTTTTATTCTGGTGCATTTTGTATTTTGGTGGGATGTTACCAGAACATGACCCCAACCAACAGACGGCTCTGCCTCATCACCAGTAAAGGACCAAATCCTGATCTTCAATAATCAATTTCATAATTGATCATTTAAAAAATTATTCGTGGCAGCGACTCCCACTGAACAGGAAGTGATAAACATCTGCTAAAGTGCAACAACCACAGTTTAAATCGCACGGGGGGAGTTTCACAGTCTGAAACTGATAAACATTAAAACAATCAAAACCTAATTAAGACAGATGGGGAACTCTACCCCCACCCCTTCCCCGCTTTTATAACCATCCAAAAGCTTGGTGAGGCCTGAGGTCAAAGGTGGCAGGTCGTCACTGGCCCTTCTTAGATGTGTCGGGGATGCTCTGGGTAAGAGGGGTGAGGCTGGTGAGCAGCGTGTGCCGTTCATACTGTTTGGTCTCCCTGAATTTGGCGTCGGTGCCGTGGAGCCGGTCCAGCACACCAAAAACTCCGTAGCACTGGTTGAACCTAGAAACAGATAAAATAATGCAACTTAAACTCCATACTTTGAATTGGAAGTATTTATTTTCCCAGTTTATTTTTTAATCAGCTATATGCACATTTATCTACTATCTAAAATAATCACAAAGAAACACAGTTAACTCTTGTTTCAAATGTTTTTGGTCATCAAAACTGAAAATGTCCTGAATTTATAGAAGAGAAATCTGTTAGAAGCACTCCTTAAGACTCACCTGAGGTGATGGAAGTCGTGGAACTCAGGGGAGGGCAGAAAGGGCAGATGATAGCCGCAGTGAGAGATGGTGGTGCTGACCAGAGCCACGCAGTACCACATGGAGGTGGTGGACAGGTGGGATCCCAGAATCACCGGCCCGATTACCACCGGCATCATGTTGGAGAGCTGATGGAAAACAAGTTAGCCAAAGATAAAATATCCAGTAAATCAGATCAAATCTGGAGGACTTAAACTTTCTAACTAATAAGGTAAAAAAAAACATCTGTCACACATCTGGTCACCAAACAGACTCAGCGTATAACACTGAATCAGTCGTAAAAAACGCCTTGTCAAATGCACTTAACTCCACTGTGCCCACTCTGCCAGAGAGGAGGTTCCTTGGAGGACATCTTAAGCTGTTGTCCAAGAACACAGGGAGAGGGGCGCTACCATTGGTGCCATGACCAAATACTGAGGGCTGTCACATCAGCACTGGGATTGCTGGCAGTAAACACCAGAAAGGCAAAACACAGCCTTTATTAAAGCCAGGGAGAAGCCACACCAAGCCCAGATCAACCACGGGGGCTGTGTGCAACACCACGGAGCTGGAAACAAAGTCGACCTAGGGAGTCAGCTCAAATTCCCAGAGAACATTACAGTGACCACACTCAAGGCCAGACAGTTCCCTGGGAAGACCAGATGAAGGAGGCGTTTGAGAAGGAGAGGGCCAAGTAGAGGAGCTGGTGGGGGAATGACAAAGCAAGGGAAGGAGGACCAGGTGCAACCACACTTAGATGGGGTGCAGAGGATTAGCTGGCCAATCACTCATCCGGGGCCTCAAGATGCTGGGAGTGAAGGGACTTTACATCAGGAAAGCCATCAAGCTCATCATGGACGCTGCTGAAAAGGCGTCCATGATGGCTGTGGATCAAGCGGGTGGTCCGTGGACCACACTTGCTACTCAGACACAAGCCTGGGTCTGATCAACCCTGGCTGGGTCGCCTGGGCGAAGTTGTATGATGTTGCGAGACCTGAAACACAATGAACCCAGGATGCATCACTGATGATGTGTCTGAGTTGCACCAGAGGTGTAAATTAAGAACAATTTCATGATCATCAGCAAATGTGAGGCCCTCTGTAAAGCAGACATTTAGCACTTCACTGGTCTGCAGCATATGGATGTGAGTAAGTACAATACCGGGGAGGAAAGACACCAACAATGATCTTAGAGAAGCAACTGTTGCTGCCCATCTGTGGGAAGGGATTTAAGACCATTTCCTTAAATTCTAGAGTGAGAAAGATTATTAACAAGTGGAATACATTTAAGACCGTTGCCAATCCTCCAACGAGTGAACGTTTCCTTAAGTTCACATCGATATCAGACTGGAAAGTGACAGACTATAAATAAACAAAACAAAACATGGTATAATATATTGTTTTGTTATATTTATCTCATCTTAAGATTAATCTCTATTTTACACACACAACTACAGTCCTCAAAACAGGAATATACTGCATGGATTCAACAACAGAAATAAGAAGCAGGAGGGGATTATTCACCACATGCTCCAGAGGATGAGCGTAGATGGAGACGACACCAATGGGAGCGGTCCACTCATGGTGCTGTTTGTGGAAATGTTTGTAGAGGTTGGGGTGGTGGAACAACCTGAGATAATTAAAAAGATAATGCTAATATAAAAACAACAACATTTAATCTAAAAGATATAATGAAAAAAAAAAACATGTAGTTGTAATGTCTAAAGTGAATGTTCTCTACCTGTGTGAATAGTAAAACAGAATTTCTTCCAGGATGGCGAAGACAGCCAGTTCCACCAGAGCCCAGTGGAAGGTAGGCAGCTCAGGGCCACAGGGGTTTCCTCTCCAGGTCATCAGGTAGTATATAGCGACCACCATGGGCCCAGAGATGAGCACCTGGTTGAAGAGGACGGTCTTTACTGCCTGGCGTAGCTTAACAGGATCCACCTAAGACAACAGAGGATGTCAAAGAGAAATTAGATCTGGATGCAGTCTCAGAAAGAATAAAAAAGTTTTTTATCTTAAAATAAGGCAAAAAGATTTCACTACCATAAATTAGAAAGCATCAGTATCAGATTATTATCTGCTTATTTTTCTTCTATTAAACAACTTTTCCTTTGACCTTTGGATCTCAGTGAGAAACACACGGTGACCTGTGTGTTTGTGCACCAGATAACGCTTTGCACGTTGTGTAAGTTCACAACGTGAGGACGAAACACATTTAGACATTTTTACAGCCTGCAATAATATTTCCGATTATGTTAGAAAACGTTTCAAGATAACTTCTGCAAACGTTTGTCAGGGGGTGGAACTTGCATAGCGCTGGTAGAATCTGGGACTGGTGGGTCAAAGATGGCGGCGCTTGTGTGTATGTAACCTTTGAAGAATGGGTTTGACTATCACATAAAACATGCACTGATGGATCAGACCAAACAGAATTAAATCATCATATAATGCCATTATATGTACCTTCATACTAGATAGCATGAAAACAATTTAAACATTTGCACATTAAAACATTTTAGGAGTTCAGTGTTTAGAATTATCTGATCTATAGTTGAACGGACTCCTTGAAAAAATGATTTTACAGCTTTTAACCACTAGAGGGAGCTGTAAAACACCAACTTTGTTGTACAACCATGATTATCCCTTGCCTCAGTGAAGATCTGTGCTCTCCAAGTGCCCTTCTGGTTATTTATTGATCAGTATGTAATATTTATTCAATCTATGTCATGCAAACAGAATGCTCATGGAGAGGAAATAGTTCAGGCTCAGCACTGACTCTAGCTGTCCAGGGGCCTTTTTCAAAAAAGTAGAATGAAATATCCAAGGTAAGAGAAGATTGTGGGGGTTGACCAAGCCCTGTCAGAGCATCCTGGCTTTTTCACAAACGCCATACCAGGCAGTGAAGGAGCGACGAAGTCAGGCCAGGTTTAAGTAATCCTCCTGAATGCATGTTCACAGCTGTCTTCAAAAGACCTTGAGGTGGATCACAGATTAGCTGATTCTGATCAAGAAATATGGCCGTTTCTTACTTTAAAATAACCTTTTAATTTTACTTCAGTGGATTAATAAGTATTCTTAATTTAATTTTACTTCACCCCAAGTGAGCAACAACTAGTAACGGAGGTTTAGGAAGAATTACATCGTATAATATCGTATTGGGTCTATGTTCTTGGTAAAAACAGAGCTTATAGTGTTGTGTTAGTAATCATACATATGTGGACAAAATTATTGGTACCCTTCGGTTAATAAAAGAAAAACTCACTATGGTCACAGAAATAACTTGAATCTGATAAAAGTAATAATAAATAAAAATTCTATTAAATTTAATCAATGAAAGACAGACATTGCTTTTCAACCATGCTTCAACAGAATTATTTAAAAAAAATAAACCCATGAAACAGGACTGGACAAAAATGATAGTACCCCTAGAAAAGACAAAAATAATGTGACCAAAGGGACATGTTAATCCATTAATTCTTATTTATTATTACTTTTGTCAGATTCAAGTTATTTCTGTGACCATTGTGAGTTTTTCTTTCATTAACCGAAGGGTACCAACAATTTTGTACATGTGTGTAAGTCCAAAAGGTGTTAGCTAAATGACAGTATTCAGGGTTATGTACTCACTGCAAGTTGTATTATATCACAACCTGAACGTCTTTATGAGCCTCAAGCTAACTGAGGTCAGTGACACAGGAGGTTGTGAATAAAGGACTTTACACAACCCCTACAAAGCTGGGTGGCTTGATCTCTTCTAGGAATGACACACTATTGTGATCATAAGAAAAAGATGTAAGTTTTATACTGGGTGGATAATAAAGACAAAAAACAACCAGAAAATGTTATGAGAATATTTTTTATGGGATCAAATGAGCTTCCTGTGTGCGCTCCATGCTTTTAATCTTTTGAGAGATAATCATAGTGTGATTAGTGTTTGCCTGAGTCGGTTATCAGTAATGTCGGTCTTATCTCTGCAGTGTGCAATAACATCGTTTAAACAAACAGTGTGAGGACTTTGTTCAGACATGAACACAACAGATCAGTAACACAGAGGACCTGCTCATATACACACACCAATTTAAATTTTTATTAATAAACTAATGGTTTTAATTTAAGATGACGTCACATTTTATCCTAAAATGATCTGAGGAGTTTATCAAAGATTAAGAAGCATTAGAAAGTAAAGCAAGTTAAAAGGGACCTACCGGGTTGTTCTTGTCCACCTGGATGCGGTATCGAGTGATGAAAGATGGTTTACCAGTGGTGTCCACCAATAGCAGCAGAGCATTCAAAGCCCAGAACACTACAGTGGGAGCCAACATTGTCCCTGTAGAGAAAAATAAGTTAAATAAATCAACTTGGGCTTGAAGGAACGCCCTGAATCCAAACATTTTTCATATTTGGAAACATGTTTGGAACATATTAAACCCTAATTATAAATGTATGATGATAGTAGCATGTCATTAGTTTCAGCTGATACATTTTTTTTAGATTAAAATGTTCATGAAGGCCTTTGTCAAGACGGTCTTAGAGAGCATCTTTCAAGCTTGTTAAAATAGAATTAGGTTTTCACTTTTGCCTTAAAAAATGCAACTTAATATTCTAGACTTCTTTCAGGTTAATCTGCATTTCAAAAACAGGATGTTTCATGTCTGCATCTCAATTGAGCCATCATAGTAACAGCTAGCATTGCTAAATGCTACTTCCACTAAAACAGAGCTGATAATCTCTGGGGTTAGGTAACAAAATATGCTGATGCATCAGTGTTTGGCCAAAATGAGCCAGAAAATATCCACATGCAGTAAAAAGGCACATGGTGGTGCAGGTTTTAAAGAGCAACAGATACTGCTTGTTTGATTAAAATGCAAATTAAACAAATAATTTGCAGTTCATTTTAAATAATAAAGAGGGGTTAAATAATTTGTCGATCTTCGCTATCCTTTATTTATTCATTCATTCCTTGTGGCCTATTTGTGATATAAACTGTGTTAGGTTTCAGCCTCATCTCACAGATGATATCTGATCGATGAGGCAGAACTTTCAAAGCACAAAAGAAGCAAAGCTCATGACACTAGAAGCACACTCAGGAGAGGAAGCGGACACCAGAGGTCATGTTGTAAACTCAACAACTTTACAAACAGTTACAAGCTCAGTAATCTTTTGTGCAGTCCTGTAATTATCTTAGTAAATCCCTATTTGTTTCCCATGATGGGAATGCCATGGGATGCTGCTGTGAAAGTTTCCTCTAGGAGATCACATCAGGTCTCCAAAGAAATGGATATAAATCCATGAAATGACCTGTGAGCATGTGCTGTGCCATTCAACATGCTCGTGTTAGAAGCAGATCGCAGAGCCTGATTTCAGCTTTTACGGTTTCTCTGCAGATACAGAAGAAGGTTTGATTTCTTACCCATGAAGAACAAAGCTGCATCATGACCCTCAAATGCCATGTACAACTTTATCCACAAGTTCTGCCAGAAATCTCCTGAAGCTCCCCAAAATCTCTGAAGGTGCCTGGAGGAGGAAGCGCAAAGTGCAAATGTTTTGTAACAGAAACAGTCAACTAGAAGACTGCCATCTAACTGTGATTTATGTGCACGTCATTTGACACTGAACTCTTGTCTTTATGCCCGGTTTCAACCAGTGGTTCAGTACTACTCTGTCCAAATCCACACATAGCAACTACCTAATGATGCGCTAGCATCAAAACTTAATAAAAAATACTCTACCAGTGTCACTTTCCTAAAACATATACACCCTTAAAGCCACAGAAACCCACCTGAACACATCCTCTCCTCTCATCCTGCAACATCCTAAGCTCATCATGCCTCATCTAAAAATCATTTCATGCCGTGTTGCATCTACTTGAGTCTCAACATGACTAGTCCTATTATGCATGTCATCATGTCTTTTCGAGTTAAGTATAGTCATGTTTTACCCATGGCTTATTTATAAAAAGTTGGTACAGCCACGGTTAGCTTGTAAAGCTGTGTTGAAGCTTTTTATTCTGTAAATGGCTGCTAAAATCTTCATAGCTTTTTCTGAAGCCATAAGTGACCATATTTGGACAATAGGGAGGAGCAAGAGAGTTATTCTGAAACCAGTTTAGGTAGTTTAGCAGAGGTCTGGAAGAACACCGAGATTAAATAATCCTCAAAACATGTAAAGAATCTTGGTGTTATTTTTTATTCTTACTTAAATTTTAAAGCTGACATTAAAATATAACAAAAACTCAATTTTTTTTTTTATCTAAGTGAGACCCTTCCTCGACTACCCCATGAAGAGAAGAAGGAGAGTTCATACTAAACCACTTTTAAAGTCTCTGCGTTGGCTTACTGTGTGCTCATGGACCAATTTTAAGGTTCTTTTATTAGTTTTTAAAGCTCTTAATGATTTTAGTCCAAATTATTGATCAGACTTGCTTTTAGTTTATGAACCTCTCAGAGCTCTCTGGAAGATTTCTGACGAGCAAGCCAAGGTAACCGCTGGTCAAAACAGATGCCACGAAGAGTTTTCATGTTATGCACCAGCTTGCCCTGTTCCTGTTTATCCAGTCCTGCCCTCCCACTTCTGTTCAGTTTAACTCCTCGTCCTGCCTTTCTTGTCTTTTTTTTTTACTCTGCATTGATCACAATGCCACTCCTCAGGTCTATTTAGGACAAGCTGCTTGTATTGCCTTGGGGAGATCTTACCATGTCAGTGAGTTGCCAAATGCAGCCAAGAACAAGATTCCAGATCCAATGACAAACGCTGCTTTCTTCACAGAGTCCCATAGTCCTCCAGGGCCCTCCTGGGAAGACAAAAAGCAACAATTGTGTAAGGGTGTGCAATCAAATGATGGTGTTTCAAAAAAGACTTATGGCAAAGAAATTATTAAGACAAAAAAAAACAAAACAAACACTAAGGCCGTTCGTTAGAGAAACCAGTGAGAATGTTTTCATTGGCATTTAGCCCCATGAGGCTGCCTTTAGGTCATTAACCATGAAAGAAGAAATGACAGAGAGCATGGCATCATTTTCTACAACAGTCATCAGTCAATAAAGATAAATACATTTTTACTTCTTAAACCTATAGATGAAAGTTTCACACCAACTACATCATAAATGTGCCATTTGACACTAAACAGTCTGATTGTGACTGCTTCGTTTATTTAAAAAACACAGTTGTTTAAAGCTTATCTGTTGCACCAAGTCATCCAAATAAAATAAGTTTATCTAGCAATAAACAAAGAAAAAAAACAAAAAAAGAAAAACAGTACCAGTCAAAAGTTTGGACACACATTCCCTGGATTTAATGGGAAAGTGTGTCCAAACCTTTCACTGGAACTGTACAGTGGTGAATAAAACTTTTTAGACAACTTTCAAATTTTACACAAATATTGTCATGAAATATTTTAAAATGACAAATGTTAAGTTTTTAAAGGCTTTTAAAATTTTTTTGTTTATTTTGACTGTGACTATACTAAAAGAAATTACACTTGAAGACCTGAGAGCGATTCTTAATGCAACATTTCATGAATGCATGGGGTGTCCAAAAACATTTTTCCAACACTGTATATGCCATTGTGTTCAAAAGGGCATTTATAGAAAGCACCATCCACACTGAGAGAAAAGTAGATCAGGTCACTCAGCAGGAATTAAGTCCAGGGATTGATGTCCCATTCAACAGACTTTCTAAAATGCCAGCTTTCACCCGGCTGCCCTCACCCCGCTGTTGCAGCCGTGGGAAGAATGTTAAACAGGTCTCAGGACTCGGCTATCTGACTTCTCATTCACAATCACTGATTTATTCAGAGAGAAATAAAGTCTGCAAACATTCTCAACAGAACTGCTCTCTTTTGCACGTAAGAACATGAACTGTGGCCTCATATTTGCAGGCGAAAACTCCCCTTAAATTTTCTGGTGACCATGTACACAAGCCATTATGTGCTATTGTCTCTTTTCTTCCTGCAGGGTTCCAGAAATTGGCTCTGGTGTTAAAAAAAAAAAAAAAAAAAGCAACCTGTCAGGTTGAACCTGAACCATACAGTCACAAAGGAGTCAGTTTTAACTTCATACAACACAGTCCGCAGAAAGTACTGTAGGAAATGTCCAATAACAGATACTTTTTATGGAATAATTCACAGAATAATCAGTTATGATTTTTTAAAAAGGTACTTTTTGTGTCTTGAGGAATAAACAACATATAGGCGTCCTTCTTGTTTTCTGTTGTCAGTAAAAGCTTCATATGTACAATATGCTTCAGTCAGCTGCCCCACATTCATAAAACATAGCATGTAACAGCAGGATGCAGCTTCCAGTGGACGGTTTGAACAACTGAAGCTAAGCTATCTGCAACTTAATGGTCTCCACCTGAAAACAGCGGACCAGTAACCACAGAAAGCTAAGAAAGGAAAACAACACAACAGATGTAGGGTTGCACCTACGTTGGTTATGAGTCACTGTGCTGTGCTACTGCCGACCCGCCTTGCTATTTATCCATTACGTGACGATAACAGAGCTATTTCACAACAAACGTTTCATGTTGTAGCATCAGGAGAAGCACATAGCAGCAAGTTTGGATGTAAAGGTATAGTTTTACCTGTCGGCTGCTGCTTGCCGCACTGGCCTCAGCTGTCCTCCTTTCTGTAAACACAGCACAACTTAACTTTATTTTTCAGTTAGAAGTGAAACAATTTAAATCATCTGTAAATATTACAGGGCTACCCAAGTTAAATAAAAAGAAAAGATCCTGTAAAAAGCAAATGTATGCTGTGTCCCATAGTAACTCATGGCAGGAGACTGAATTCAACATGTTCTGTTATTTTAAAAAGGAAAAGGGCCCAATCCCAGCTCCCTGCTAGCTAATGCAAATTACATTCTTATGGTTAATTTAAAAAAATAAACCTTTATAGGTTTCCTTTGTTTGTCTCAGGAAAGGTCTGACTCAGAAAGCACTGGCAATTTTACAATAAAAATGTGAATTTATAAACCGTATTTCAATCCTTTAACATCTTTAAGTACTTTAAAAAAAATCTTTTTATAGTACGATAATCATCTAAGTGCAGAGTTGCCTGATGAAAAAATTTCAGCTGCAGGATTATATATAATCCTATTATAATCCAACTTTACAATGAGTGTGCAGTTTTTCCAGTCAAATTCTTGGGGATCAGCCTGTTCTACAGGCACCTGGTCTCTTTCTTGGTTTCTTTTTTACTGTTTGTACAACGAACAAAAAACTGCTAACAGAGATGCAACTAATGATCATTTCAAACATTTAATAATCTACTAATTAGTTTGTGGATTTTTTAGCCATTTAATAATGAAAAATATAATCTAATAAAAAAAAAAATCTGTCACGTGTTCTTAAAGCACATGATGACTTAGTAAATTACTTCATTTTTTATGTTTAACACTGCACAACAACCAGTTACAATATATTAGAAAAGGTAAATATATTCCATTTATTTTAAAGTGCATGAAACTGGAAAATAATATAAAACAAATGCTTTAACAGTAATTTGTTTATAAAAATGACTGAAACTTTCTGACAGCTGAATAACTAGGATATAAACTAATTATTGTTTTTAATATGACAATAATTAAGTTTTATAGGAATATATCAGGTAGAGCTCATAACAATGGGGAAATCAAGTTTATGAATCTTGGGAATTTTATTCGTTTCACTGCTTTTTATAATAATGATACAACAGAAAGATTCCAATATTTATTAATAATTAACTGAATCAGTGTTCAAGCTATGTTTACTTAATCCATGCTCTAAATATTACATAATGCACAAATTTTTACCCATACATTCATTACACATTCACCTTTTGTGCTTTTATGTATTATATCATAAAATATAGGGATCATGTTTATAAACTTGGGCACAAAGTAAATAAGCTTGGCTACAGCTTCAAGAATAACAATTCATCTATATATATATATATATATATATATATATATATATATATATAATATTTCTAAACCATTAGATAGTTAAAACATTATTTATTCATATGTGGTTGCTGTGCAGACTAAATAATTAATGTTAAAAAGGATTATTAGTGCGCTCCTCAGACAGGCTCTGCACCTCGGTGCTTTGTAGAAACAAAGAAGCGGTGATAGGTCTGTGTTCCCTGAACATACCATGTCATTCACACCGCTTGTTTCTTGGATAATTTCCAGTCATGCCGACTTTATCGATACAATCACGGTTTTATTAAAGACTGACTCACCGCTGATTGTCGTCTCCAACGGCATGGTTCCTCTTTCTCTTCGCGATCCAGCTGCACGAGCTCACAGGAGCAGTTTATTTACAACGGCTAGCGACTTCTGATTGGCTGCTCCCTGGTCAGCTGACCAGAGCTATAACCGGAAAAATGGGCTTCTGTTTCTGCCGAAGTGTTTTCCTCCCATCCACATGATTTATCCAGGTGAAGGTTGAAAACTCAGCATGGTGGGTGGTTCCTGGTTCCAGCATGTGAAGGTTTGGAACGGGGTACAATAGACTAACCCGAAGGAAAAAAAAAGACAGAATAACAAGTCATTTATCTTTAAAACAGAGCTTTCACTGCTCTGTTAGAAATGAGCAGCAACAACTGTTCTTTAAAAATCGCGCTTTTTCCCCACATTTTTTTATACTTAAATCCATAGTCAGTAAAAATAAAATCAGAATAATCTGTCATAAAAATAAGCATCTGGTTTGCCCCAGATTTTGTCTTATTTTTGAGATCTTAGCCCACTTTTAGGTAATTCATGTTTGGAAGAAAATTGATCATACTAGAAAGCCACCCAGGAAAAACAAGTGACAAAATGAGTGCTGAAAACATATTTTGAATCATACATATTTTGAAATTTAGCAAGAGATGGTCCCATTCTTACAACAACAATAATAAAAATAAAAAGTGTCATGAGTTTTGAGGATATTTGTTTAAAAATGATGTTGCTATAACAATCCATCCATAAATAATACATATATAGAATATCTGGTTTTGTTTTTAGTACATAAAAAAGATGCTTAATCTTCCAGATCCTCTCAATTACGGATGTTTGCTGTACATGGTCTGCTACCAGATATCCTGAGGGTGAAACCCACCTGAAGGAAATCATTGTTGACCCTTTCATTTAAAACAAACAAGAGCTGAAAGAGCAGATGTTTGAGACTATTTCCAGCTGTAAACGTTGAACCTTGAGTGGATTCTCCCAAGAGTCTGTGTAACAAACCCTCTGGTGTGTTTACAGCACTGACCCCGAATTAATTATTTATCTGTTGTGTGGTTTGTTGATGGTGCAGCAACTACTTAGGCTGGACTCCTAAAATCTGACCATTTGTTTACAGTTACAATAATCCTTAAGGAGGAAATCCTTTTGTTATGGGCTGGTATTGCGTGTTTGATTTACCAACATCAAACATGCAGTTTGAAGGCATTTACAATAAACTGTACGACCACTGCAGCTTTACTCAATGAGACCATGTTGATAGGTGCATGCTTGAACTTTCCCCTACATTTCTTTTATAACATCTGCTTCAGTTATTACTTGATAACCAAGATAAACCTCGGAACTGTCTGCTGCTGCAACATGTGTCTCAGTTATCAATTTATTACTATTACAGAACAGTACATTACGTAAAATTACTACAATCTTGAACATGTGCGTTTCACACTCATAAAATATCTTTAAAGAAATCTGGAAAGGAAACTGAAGCAAAGATCTTACCTCCATGAAATTCATTTCATGGATCGTAACTCTAAATATCTAAAAAAAATAAACTCAACACATTTTAACATGTGTTGCACAAATAAAAGAGAATATGACTGAACCACAACATCCTGTGGGTGGCCCTGTTATAAAAAGGTTGATTGTGTTAAGGTTAATAATTCTCCAATTATCTAATAGGTGTTGGGAAATATAACTTATCTTGTGTGAGGTGTGTGCTTTTTTTTTTTTTTTAAGTACAAGCAAATTATGAACAACTAAATTCAGACTTGAAAATAAATCATTTTTTAATTTGTTTTTATTTTAATTAAGTGTTTTAATTTAATGATTTAAATTTAAATCTCCAGCATCACAATATAAAATAAAAAAATCCAGTTCTCTGTGACAGTGGTCAGCTGAAATTCATTGTACAGTGTTGTCAATAAGGTTTATTTTGTTCTTAAAATTCAGCTTATTCGTTTTGTTTTTTTATTTATTTATTTTATTTATTTATTTTTACTGAGGACAGTGTAAGAGGACAGTTTAAGTTTAAGGTATTTTTAAGTTAAAAAAATGTTAATCAAAACTTTCTTTTCCCTTTTTAAAGTTTATTAGTAAGGGAATATTTAATTAGCAGAAAAGCCTTGACTATAGAATCATAACCTTTTATTACTGAATTTCTTGCACTCAAAGTAATCTGACCTTCAAAATTTTTCCCTTTTTTACGTGTTTTTTAAAAAAAAAAAAAAAAAAAAAAAAAAAAAAAAAAAAAAAAAAACCTGAAAGAAACTGAATAATTCTTTATTCGTTATTATTACGGCACATAGTTAACTAAATGCACAGCTCAAGCCTGACCTCTGGTGGAAAGGTGGTACAACTGCATCAAGTGTACTTGACATGGCTTGTGAAACTGAATAAGCAGTAGCTTTCATCATTTTTTTTTAGGATCTGTAAATATCACGAACTGTTTGGATTTGCTGTTCAAATACATGCAAATTATAGGATGACAATAGCAGACTTTTATTTCATTTGGTCACCCCAAATGAAATAAAATTAGGTGAAATCAGAAATTTTTGCAGCATGCCTGGAGGGAGCCTGGCTACCACCAGTGGTACCCCAGTACAGAGAACTGTGGGTCTACAAAGAACCAAACTGATTCAAGCTACAAGACAACTAGAAGCAACTTATAATCCAAATATATACTAATGTTACAACACTGACAGTGACATATAGGGGTGTCATACTACATCAAGTTACCAGAAATACAAGTTAGCTAAATTTACTGCTTTAAAAAGATTTTTTCCACAAAGCAATCCAAAATAAATAAAAAAGGGAGGTCAACTTCAATTCAAAATGTCAATCTATCAATTTTCCATACTTGTTTATCCAGTTCACTCTAAACTGCTTTATGAGTTATTCTGGGAATAGAGCAAGCAATCTCACAAAACCACATGGAGTGCCCACAAGATGGTTCTCCAAAAACAACCAACAGTAACCACTGTCCACAACATAGCTAAGAAATAAAAACTATAAAAACTTACACTTATCAGTGCTGAACAGGCAAATCTTTAAATTGTGTCATCCAACAAAAAGACCAAAGCAGGAAGTCTAGCACACAGCTGAACCAAATTATTTTAATCAGCATTGCACAAATACCATGTCCTAGAAGCCAAAAGCACAAACTTCTTACCAAAGCATCCCAGCTCGCCCTGTCCTCACTGTTCCAACCATGAAAAAGACAGACACACCATGAGTTAAAATAATCATTTAATGATATATTCAACCAAACTAGAGTTCAGTGTCAAGCACTTACATAATGGAATGAAGAAATCGGCCAAACCAGGGGTGTCTGGAAACTGTAAGTGTTGAAATGAATAAAGAAAACAAATCTAAACCAAGTGTCAGAGTAACTGTAGGAACAGATACGAGAGACTAAATTGAAGTCAGAGCTTTAGTATTCACAGGACTTAGTGGGACCACAGGTGTTCCACATCACAGTCATCAACTAGCAGCAAAACAGATATAGATTAATGCCCTACCAGCCACAAGAGAACCTGCAGGGGTCATACCACCACTGGCATACTTAAACACACCTGGAAGCCATCTGGCTAATTCTGCTGCTCTTTTATTAGCTGGTGAAACTCATTAGTCTTGATGCCAGATTGGATGCTTCTTTTAAGTTTTTGCTTCAGTGAAGAACTTGATGGGGCCAGCCATCGTCACTAGTTGAAGGCTCCGTTGTTGCATCATATTGTGAATATCAGGTACAGATAGATAATAAAAGGCATCAGGCTTTGTGTAAACTTTCTGTGCATAATGGTCTTTGATGGCAGATTAAAGTTAATGTCAGAAAGATTTCTGTACAAATGTGTAGACATTGGCATCTAAATGGCTGAAAATGATTACACACTGGATGTATTTTTTTCTTTGGTGCGCTTCCTTGTAACCATCTTGGAAATTTATCATGAATTTCATGTAAGTTATTGAAATATTCCAGAAAAGAAATTGTGTATTAAACACATTTTCATTGGGCTGGAGAATAAAATTTAAGACAAAAATTGTCAAAAACTGAACTCAAAGCAACTTTAAATATTCCTTTAACACTGGAGTTGAAAGCATTGAACTGTAAATGTGAGTACCCAAAGAAAACAAGAGACAAATAAATAGGATATTTTTTTCCATTTTTACACATTGTAATTATTCTAGAGATGTCCTGTTCCAGTCCTTGAAGGCTGCTGTTTTGTAGATTTTAGATGCTTCCTTGCTTTGACACACTTCACTTAAATTATCGGACTACACATAATTTTAATATAACATGACAAATTACTCTAAAACTGTATAGATACTACAGTGGTTAAATGTTAATTCTGGAATACATATACTGATATTTTTTCAGTTAAGATATATATGGGTAAAATGTTTCCATCATTATGGATAATAATGGAAACTACAGTAAATGAATATGGCTCGGATGTTCTTGGAGGTCATACCAATGGCCAACGGTCAATAGCCTATTTATTTTTCTCATAACATCGACGGAGATCTTAAGTATGAGAATTCAATTCGATCCGGCATTCAGTATATCGGCTCAAGCCACGTGTGTTTTTGTAGACAAAGTGAATGTGTAAAGGGTTAAAGATCATTTCAGCAGCGGATTGAGATTCTGCAGCTTTGCTCTCTCTGCTCCCAGCGCTCGCGCTCCGCGGGCAGAGCTGGCTCGCTCAGATATTTCAAGTCGCTGTGGATTGTGGGAGTCGGGGACACTGCCCAGGCTTTTTACCAGAGAACGGGAGGGATTTTTTTCGGCTGTGCTCATATTTTTTTGTAAGTAATATTCCAGCTTTCCACACCTCTCTTTCAAGTCTGTCACTGTCGCTATGTATCGCTCGAGCAGGTACCCGAGCGCTGAACTGAGCCGTTAACGTTGCCATTTCGTGGTTTTCTGGCATGGAGGCCGACAGCGGAGACCGTGTTGCTGGAAGTGACTGGCAGGAAGGGAAGGGGAGGGAAGGAGGAACGGGCAGCTACCGTCGCTTTGCCGGGGTTATTTCAAGGGAAACGACATTGACTTGAGCGGGAAAAAACGCACTCGTGTCGTTTGACAGCTGTATTTGAGCCGTTAATTGAGTCCTTCACACTGTGCAGAAAACAAATGTATCCGCATGAGACATCCGGATGGCTGTTGACATGCGGAAATCGTTGTCAGTGGGCAGCTGGGAGAAATGTCCACTGTAGCGATTGAACCCACCTTCACATGGCCGGGGCAAAATAAATACCACAGATGGTTCAAATCATCCTGAACGTGTTTGTTGTTTGCCGGTTAATAACGTTGTAACTGTCACGGTTTTATTTGCTGCTCCGAGTCCAGTGTTTGCATTAGAGCCGGATTGGGTGGTGGGGGGGAGCGTGGCCTGTACCGGGGCTAATTGATTACCAGTGACAGACAGCAGTTACAATCATGTCTGTGTCATGAAATTTTTTACAGGGTTAACTTGGAATATTAAGATTTTTATAACAGATTAACCACCCATATATCAAAATGCTTATAATGCATATTTAATAACTGACCCTTCTGAGGGTGTAAGGATGATGTTGGCATCTGTCATGAATAAAACATTTGCTTGCAGAAGGGATCTTATGATAATCCACATCTTTCTGCACAGAGTGTGACATTTGGCTGCTCTTCAGCAGTGAGTGTGATATTAACTATAAGCCTAATGTAGGTCTTTGGTAATTACCAACCAAATATTAACGGGAGTCATTAGTTATAGCAGTTTTTTACATTTCCCCCAGTCACCATGGTTTTGTTAATGAAAAACCTTTTTTTTAATTTTTATTTTTATAATTCTTCATGAAACCCTTCATTTTTATGGCAGAAGCCTCACACAGTCTTTGCTTTTATTTTCTTAAGATTTAAAAGAAAACAGGAAAAAGTATCTATTGACAGAAACATCAGCCCCCTTGACTAAACTTATTTTATTAATCTATCAAATACTGTGGCTGATGTATTTTTCTTCTGCAGAGCCTCACACTGGTTGCAGCCTCAGCATCATGTCCAGCCGAGGAGGAAAGAAGAAGTCAACCAAGACATCTCGGTCTACCAAGGCCGGGGTCATCTTCCCTGTGGGGCGCATGCTGCGTTACATCAAGAGGGGATTGCCCAAATATCGCATCGGCGTGGGGGCACCAGTTTACCTGGCGGCTGTCCTTGAGTACCTGACTGGTGAGGTTGAGTGTTGGGTACAGGAGAATGATATTTGTGTACTCAGAACAGCTGGGCAAATTTGGACATTTGTAACCATGAAAACAAATGCAAAGTTTTGCAAAGTTTTTATTTTTTTTAATTTTCAGTTTGGTATACATACGATCCAAAAATGTATTTATAGATGGTCATCATATGAATATGACATAACTCTTATGTTTATTTAGAAATCCTACAAACACAAAATATCAAATGTCTACATTTTTATAAATGCTAATTTAAGCAGATAAATTAAAAAAGGATCCCAAAGTGCCTAATGTTTTAGATATAAAGCTGAGAGAGGGATTCACCATTCTGAGGGACAATGTGAACAAATAGTTCAACAATTTTAAGAATAACATTTTTATGGGTTTTCGCTGACGATCTTTGTGGAGTTTTAAGGGTTAATAGAGCTAAATTCCCAAGGAAGCTGCTCTGAGTTGCATATTTCTCCTCATATTGTGTCTGAAGGCTGAAAGTGTTGATAACACTGACTGAAAAGCAGCCCACTAAAACTCTTCGTGGACTCACAGGTCCATAAAACATTTTAAGATTGAAGATTTCCTTAAATAAAATCCAGATTTTTAAAACCTCTGCATCATCTGACAAAATTACCACTCAGATAACCTAAAGACATCTTTTCAGTCAGTTTGGTTGTACTTGCATGTACGAGGATCTCCCTCTACTAAACTCAAAGACGGCAGAATGTCTTGAACATTTTTTTTTACACAGCCCAGATCTTCCAATTCTTGGTCATAGTACGGCGACTAATTTGCAGATTTGGGTATAAACTGTGAAATTCCCGAATAAAATAGTTTATTCAGGGATTTCACAGTTCAGAGATCACTTAATTTCTTCCCGAATGCTTGGCTTAAAGTCTGTATGAGATATTATTTAGAGATACAAACTGATCCCTTGCAGTACTAATGTTCTAGAGTATTTACTAATAACTTCCTTTGATTCTTATGCTGTTCAATATTTACATAGCTGAAATCCTGGAGTTGGCAGGTAATGCCGCTAGAGACAATAAAAAGGGTCGTGTAACGCCAAGACACATCCTCCTGGCCATTGCCAATGATGAAGAGTTAAACCAGGTTAGTGGCTGCACCAGTAACTTTCAGTCCTCTTCATGTGCACAAACAAAGTTCTTAGAGTGGGACAAAAAAAAACAAATCAAACTAAAATCTTGCTTTTTATCTTCCTCTGTCAGTTGCTGAAAGGTGTGACCATTGCAGCAGGTGGAGTCCTGCCCAACATCCACCCAGAGCTCCTGGCTAAGAAGAGAGGAGCTAAGGGCAAACTGGAGACACCCGTCTCACCTGCCCCAGAGAAGAAACCCAAACCGGTGAAGAAAACAGCAGCTAAGAAACTGAGTGGGAAAAGGGGAGGAAGGAAGGCTAAGGTATGTCTCTAAACCCTGATTTATGGAACATGAACACTCTAGTATTTTGTCAGACCACCTTTATCTTTGATTACAACACTCATTTGCGTTGATATTCTTTCTATAAGCATAGCAGTGTCGAAACATTTATTTCCATGCAGAGTTGTAGTCATTTTTTGATAGTCAAGGTTAAGGTCTGAACTATAGCTGACCTGAGCAACCCCACATCATTTCAGTTAACTGCTCATCACTTGTGATTCAGCTTCTGTAAGATCACCAGAAGCTTTTAACATGGACAGTTTGGCTTGTTAATTCATTCATAAGCATCACATGATCAAATTAAGATAAACTTTTACAAACACACACAAACAGATTTTTAGTTTTTTTTGAATGAATGAATGAAAATTCATTCATGATTAAACAAGCATGCTGGGGGAAGGGAAAGAAACCTCAGAAACTGTTAATATACAACCAAGGGTGAAACCTTACGACAGACAGTGCTAGGAAACGAAGAATAAAAGATTAAACAGTGGATGATTAAATAGAAATAAAAGATTAAAAAGGCCTTGCAATAAAAATAATTTCTCAAGTCATTTAAAAGAAGACCCTGATTGGGTAAGCATGACTTTCTTAGACTAAAGACAGTTGGCAGTCTGTTGCACAGCAAGCAGAGAGTCAGACAACCATTCATGAACAAAACAGCCTATGTCCATGAAGTACCTAGTATCACTGGCTTTTCAGATGCACATAGTGGATGGATCCAAGAGGATAAGACATTGGGATGAACCAGGCAGTAAGATGTAATTAACACTGGTGCTGACCCTCAGTCTCCCCACAGAAGGACACATAGATGAACATTGTTAGGAAGAGAAATGGTGTTACATGCCAACGTGTGCTGTGTGTCTTCGGCAGAGACAGGGTGATGTGAGCAAGGCAGCATCAGCAGACAGCACCACAGAGGGATCTCCAGCTGACAGCTTCACCGTGCTCTCCACCAAGAGCCTCTTCCTGGGTCAGAAGGTCGGTTTTTTTTTGTCAGCTTACAGATCTAATTATCCCCTACAGGTCTCAGCCAATTATACAGAAACTAAAGTCAAACCACTAATAAATGAAACTGGACCTGATTAGGACTTGTACAGATTCCACAAGTCTGCCACAGATGTACTAAAACATGCATGAATCCACTACTTTTAAAGGCTTGTTTGATATTTCAAACTGGGGGGAAAAACAGGTTTGTCCTTTTTAAGTCGTGCAAAACTTTTTTGTGTGTTTCATACTCAAATACTAATCTGTGTAAAACATAATCAGTTTTCACTTTTCATGTGTAACAGCCAAACCGATAAGAAATAAATGAGAGATTTTTGCTCAGCCTCAGCAGTTAGAGGTGAGTTAAATCCAAGTGGTTTTAGGGCTTTAATCTACATGAACCCTTCATAACTGAGTTAAATCTAAAAGATTAAATCAATCAAAGATGATTCAAGAGCGTTGTTTTCTTAAATTGGTGTCTCGTAGAAGAAAACTCCTTTTGTGATATCTTTTGATTAAAATATCTTTCCCCAACCTTCAGAGTATATTAGGTCTGTTATACTTTCCAGACTTCTTTCACAGGGTTACAGTAATTGTAAGACTCACCTTTTAATAGCAGCGTTGTGTGTCCAGATCTGTTCACCCCTCCTGTTTTGTTTAGATTTCTACTTTAATAGGTTCTGTTTTGGAGCTTAAACCATAAAATATTTCTGTCAGTTAGGGTTGGGTGACATAGTCTATAACTAATATTGAAACACTTTTAGGCTTTATCAGGATAAAATGTTGAATTTAACTTTTTTTACTCAACCACTTGTTATTATGTCGCCTCCACAAGCCGTGCCACACACACACAGGTGAGCTACTCTCCCACCATGCATGAGCGTGTGTCAGAAGTTATGCTGCGTCAGCCACTTGACAAAAAGACAAAAATGTCTGCATTTTTAAACATTACCAGAGTAGAAGCAGTAGCTTCCTGTGAGGAGCAGGAAGAGGAGTTCTGCTCCGATGTACCAAGAACTGCACTTCCTTCAGGGGAACACACACACCTGAACAATCAGAATGTCCTCATCATTTTAATCATTTCTGAGTCTTAGTACGGTTTAAAATGGATGTCTCCCATTCGGTTTCCTTCTCTTAAACTAGTTTAATGTACGAACTCTGTCTCCAGGCTTCTTTCCTGGTGTGCAGGGGTTTTCTGGATGGGCAGAAATGATTAGGCTGCTGTGAGTGACAGAGGCCAAACTACAAAGAAAATCTCATGTAGGCGGCTTAAAACACTGCTGTGATAATTGGTACAAAATTTTTTTTCGATAGAGCCATTTCATACATTACTTAGAATAACCAAAATACATCAAGTATATTTAATATATTTCTCACCCCTGGTGTACAGTAAGAGCAACATGCTGCTTTGACACATTTAATTAAAACTTCTTTTGTTGTTTTGTTATGAAATAAAGGAGTATTTAGCAGAAAATAATCTGTTTACAAACTGCTGAATTATTAAACTGTTTTTATTACAAGACTCAAACCCAGAAACAAAGTTTAATTATTTGGTTTTCAGTAACTTAGGATTTAGATCAGCCTGTATGCTTTAGCTGTTCAGACGTTATTTTAAAAGCATAAAAGTTGACTGCTTGTTTTCTTAAATTGTGTCAGCTGTAGCAAAGAATTTCAAATCAGCTGCGATAGTGAGTATAGTATCATTGGGAGGAACAAAACATGATAAATTAATGAAATGAACAAATGGGGAGTTTTGCAATCCAGTTGTGGACTGCACAGGCTGACTTGTCTGGACTCAGTAACAGCAGCACTGTAGGCCTGTTGTTTTTATTAGCAAAATGGCTCAGTGCTGGAATGTGTAGCTGACCACAGTTTAAAGCAGCTACTGAAAAAGTTGGATAATAACTCACCAGACAAGAGCAGTTAACCTCCCACAGACGATAATAAACTCATTAACAGAAAAGCTAGTGTCTTCATGTTTTATCGGCAGAAATAATATAACTGTCTTTCTTCCAGCACTTTGCTCTTGTCTAAAGTGTCAGTCTCACACTCTTCTGTCATCTCTGCTTTTCTTTTGATGATCAGCTCCTAAATGATCAGAGATTCCATTTAAAATCTTGTTGGTAAAATACAGTACTATTATAGTAAGGTGCTAACTAGGTGTAACTTATTAAATTTCAAAGGGATACCTTGACATTTTGCTACCTTTTGCCAAACTAGATACAAAACCCTGAACGTCCAGCATGCAGTGTGTTTAGCTTTAGTGGTGATTTTTAACCAAACCTACAGAACTGTTATTTTAATTAAAATAACTTCATTTTATCTAAAGGTCTTATTTGAAACTGGTTATTGGCTTCACAGGATCCTGTGTTGCTCACCTTTTTCACGCTATAGCAGTGTTAACAAGTGTGTGTGTGTGCGTGTGGGTCTTTTTCCATCTCACGATTAGTCCAATGTTTACATCATTGTCTTTCCTCTTAATTGTGCTCCACTATACACTACACACCACAACAGGTGGCTGTATATCTGTCTGCTCCTAGTTTGGTAATTGATCCAAAAGTTCTAGGTATCCCTCTAATCTGCAAGCTGAATCAGGTTTTAATGGCTTTGCTTCCTCACCTCTTCCTCCTCGCTCCATCTCCTCTTCGGCATGCCTACCTCCCCCCCTGGCTCTCCCCTTCCTCCCCCTCCACAGCTCAACCTTATCCACAGCGAGGTCAGTAACTTGGCTGGCTTTGACGTGGAGGGGGTCATCAACCCCACCAATGCTGAACTTGAACTTAAAGATGATCTAGGTGAGCTCCCCAGTCCCCCTTCCCCACCCTCGCTTTTTGGTCCTCATTGGCTTTGAGATTTAAAATCCTTAATTGTTCAGCCAGTGAGCAGCATTTTTTCTAAAGACTGTCTCCACCAGAGCTGTTCATTCATACTGTGACCGTCTCATTCCTGCATCTTTTAGGTCACATGATTGACAGAGGAAGATATAGTGGTTGAATTAGAGTATGTATGACTTATTATTAGAGACGCTGAAGATTATTTGATTAGTCTTTACTTTGATTTACTTTGAAGTTATAGTCTTGAGTGCAAATATAAAAGTATTTGATTTGGATGTTTACAGGAAATGTTTTCTATGATGAGGGTGCTACATTAAGGCCCTGTTAACTGTGATCAGTGTAATCTTGTAGAATTTAACCCAAAAATGGGGGAGGGAAAAAAATAAATGTTCTTTTGAAAATGAAATGAAAAATCAAGAAAAAGTTTAAAAAATAATTCAAATTTTCTCTGGTAGAAGCGAGCTTTAAATTCTTTGAGTGAATTATATTTTATTGCTTTGGCTCTCATTTAGAAAAAAAACTGAAATTATCATAAATAAAATCCCAATTAAGTCATTTACTGATGAGCAATAAAGATGCACCCAGTGAAAAAACAAAACAATGTTTTGAATGAGAAGAACCAGTTTTTCTTTAGTTTCTTGTAATACACTAATATTGTGCAACAGTGGCCAAGCTTCCTGGATGACATCTTTTAAGATATTAAAACTGCTCAGTGTGAATTAATAAGGAGATGCCTCAAAGAACTAGTTCATTTCTTTGATCTAAAAGATACTAAAAGATATAAATCAGCACTGACAAAAAAGATGAACTGCTTCCTGCCAAGACGTTTAAGGATTTTATCAACGCTCCTCAGAGTTACTCTGCTCACCCATTCCATTGTGTAGACATGTTGAGGTTCACTCCAAGTTGTCGTCTTTTCAATCAGCTGCTGCGGATTAGTAAAGCTTCAAAATTTAGAACGTCCGGCAGCTTGTTCTGAAATAGAGCACCAGATTATACTGGTTTTAATCTGTTCGTAGCAGAGTGCAGCCTGATTGGGAGGTCGCTCATCTGGGGTGTGTGATCATTAAAGTGGGAATCAGAATGACACAGCTGGACTGAAAACTGGTTTCTTATTTTCTGCTGCTGAAGTCTACAAAAATATCTGTTAATTGCAAAATGGACTCTTGCGTTCATTTCAGTGTAGTGTAAAATGTGTTTAAGATAAATCCAGCCATCTGTGTGGTCCTGCTTCCTAATTCCATGTTGCAGCATGATCTTCTGTTTCCTCAGTTGCCTCCATGTTGCCTGTCATGTCTTCAGCCAATAAGGAGCACGCTCACCTCTCTGTCTCTGTCCTTTTTCCCCTCTTCTTCCTTGTTGCATTATATTGCTTCTGTTCACTCACTGTTTTTTTACCACCATGTTGTTGCCTGTTGTTTGTCATTGTTGTCGTCTGTAGTTGCAAGTTGTCCAAGCCGACATATCCATCGTGGAGAGCGACGCTGTCGTTCACCCAACCAACTCCTCCCTCTATACAGGTGGTGAAGTAGGTAAAGGAACCACTGACACCACAGAGCCCACGACTGCCTGTCTGCTCTCCTTCTGCATGTCCAGATAGTCAGCGCTGCAGTCTGTGGACCAACACCAGCAGCAGCACAGTATTTTTTTTTTCTTTTATTATTTTCTTATTTGCTAGATGCTCATATCCAAAAGTTAAGGCCAAAGGAACTTAACCTATTGTTCTTACTGTTATGCTCCTCTTATTTTGGTTACATATTGGCAAACGGGACTGTGCTGCATCATAGATGAAAATAAACTTGCAGAGGCTTCACTTGTGCCAGCAGGAGCTGTTTTTATGCAATGAGTGATGAGAACTTTGGTAACCAAAATGTGGAAATTGGTGCTGCATGTTGGTCGGTAGCTGTTTGAATTTTTATTTTTGTTTCAGACGCATTGGTCCATGTCAGCAATATAAACAAAAACAATAAAAACACCAAAAACATTTAGCAGAATTAAGAGCACAATAGTTACATTTTCAATTTAATCAATCAACACAGTCATTTATACATGATACTGTGTGAAAGGAAAGGTAGGAACATTATTTGTTACAAAGATGAATTTTGCCCTTGTTACACCTTGCAAGTGAAAATATTCTGCATGCATCATGAAACACCACCCGAAGCTTTTTCACTTTAGCTTTACTGTAACTGCGCCACAAATGGGCTAAGAAGAAGGAGTAAAGTGTGTTCTAAAACTGGCTATTTTAACATGATCTGTTCATATGAAATTTGCTTATCAGCATATTTGTTGGTGCACACAGTTTACAGCACTGATGTTAGTAATTGCCATCCTGACATAAATCATACCTGATTACATGTCCCAAATTTCTAACTTTGTTCACCACATTTAATGATTGGTTTGCTAAATAGAATAAAATAACTTTCAGCTTCTGGTCCTTCTTGGTTCTAGCCGTCATGACAACACAGTTATTAAAAATGTCATACTGCACACTATAACTTGCACAGACTCTAAGCAGTTGCTGTAAGCCAACACTGTAAGGAGACTGAATGACTAAGTCCACGTACATCAGATGATTAATAAGACAGTCGCCAACATTACTGCCAGTTTTTGCGTGATTACATGATTGTTTTCTTAGATTTAAATATGTGTAACAGGTTCTTTCTAACACCCAAGGTTTGCAATGGTTATTAGCATTATTATTGTTAAAGCGACATTTTAAATTTGACATCGGCTTTAATGTTAAAACTAGCATTCTTTTAACATGACAAGATCACCACGGTAACTTATGCTGTACGCCTCACCTACATCCTCGGAGGTTGGGGTCAGTGATTTGGATTTAAATCATGTAAAGAGCAAAATGCTTTCAATGATGTTTTCCCCTATTCTGATGTTCTGTAAGTGATAGATTCTAAGCTGAGGGGAAAAAGGCTCTGCAGTTGCAGTGCAGCAAAACTTACACTGCACTTTCTCACAGAAACCTAAATGCATTTAGTCAATGTTGCTGAATAAGCTTTTTGTTTGATCATTAATGATTTTACTGCAAGAATATTTTATACTGCTGCTATTGTAGGAAGTGGGACAGAGATAAAAAATGAGCCTGTTGCACTTATTGCGAAGAATGCTTAAAAAGAGGTCAAATAAAGAAAATAAATTTTTTAGATATGTTCTTAGTTAATAAAGACCTAAATTTACTTCTTATGAGTCATGTTTAGGAGGTGTAATGGGCAGCTGCTATGTAATAAAATAAAATAAACAGGTATATGGAGTACATTAGGAGACAAAGTTAATATATTATAGATTTTACCTTTACAGCCATTTTTCTGTTACGTTATTTCATCTCACCGCAGCTCTTTGAGTTACATCTTGTCTTGTGTCAGCTGCTGTTCTGAAGAGTATCCTAACCCTTTCTCTATGTATACCTAACCCTATTTTCTCAGTTTTGAGCCTTTGCCAGTTTATTTTCAGGCAGACATGAGCTACAAGCCTGCAAAATGAGATGAAATCATTTTATGTTGCTTTCGTGCTCAACCCTTCATCTGTGCAGCTTTCCCAACTGAATAAGCTGGTGTCTGTATGTTACCATCAGTGCTGAATTAGTAATGTACAGGAATTCGATCCAGAGAGAGCAGTTGTTGAGTATGACAGCTAGTACATAAGAGCAGAATATGTTTTGCTTGTGTAATCATGTAATCATTGCACTGCTGCTGCTGCTTGTTGGTTTGTTTCATTTGACTGAAACGTGGACAATCTGGGACCTTATTTCCTCTTATTTCCTGTGACTTGTGACCTCTGGACCATGCTGTCAGTTCAATTGGTTAGAAAGGATGAGGGTCAAGTTACTCATGAAGACATTATTTTGTGTAGCTGCAGATTAATGCTCCTTAGAATTAAGTCACTAATGGCTATATAAACAAGCTGTCAAACTAGAAAGACCCCTTAGAAAGGCCTTTAGTTGCTTGCTTGGATGAACTCTTATTATCTAAAGAGCTGTTTTGGCTTACTTCTTTTCAATGATGCTGACACTAACCCTGTTGTTTTCTCCTCTGCCTGTTTTTAATTATATAGCCGTCAGAGCATTAATTTCTTTGATTCTGGTGACATTAAATGGCTTTGAACCGCTCTGGTTTCCTTTATGGCTCCTTTCTAAAACCGATTAAATCTGAAATGGTGTGATGTGAAATGACTTTCTTAATTGATGAAATTAAGTAGAAAGACATCAGTTAAATTTGCTTTCCATGTGGCCTAGTTGCTTTGAGATGCATCTTTCTCCTGTCCCCAGCTCAGTTTGCACTACCTGGACTAAATGCATCATTAAAAAAAGAAAACAATTTTACGTGGTTATTTATAGCTACAAGAAAGAAAATACCCTCAGTCCTCTGCATGTACGTCAGTGTGGGAGAACAGAGGAAAGTAATTATTTCACTAACTCAGAATGAGTCACTTGGAAACAGGCCCTTTGGATCCTGGCACTTTATTTGTGTGACTTTAAGTCTCATTAATACAATAGCAGGACCTTGGTACACTTAATGAGAGCTCAGAGACTCAGTGAGAGGCCACGTGAAATGATTGACAGCATTTTCTGTGTCCAACCATCTACATGTCTCCCTGCTTGCCTGTTTGCATGACCACCAACCAGCTGCTTCCTTTCTGCTTTCTGTCCGTCTGTCTGAGTGAATGAGGATGTTTTCATCACCGTCTTCTGTCCTTTTGCAGGCTCAGCTCTGGAGAAAAAGGGAGGAAAGGAGTTCACTGAAGCTCTGCAAGAGCTGAAGAAGAAAAACGGCCCTTTGGAGGTGGCTGGTGGTAAGTGCACAGAGTCGAGGTTTGTGACTAGCAGAGAGATTTTCTTCCATTTTAGTTAGGATTTCTGCTTGACAAGGTTTGGTGAATTATTATTTAATCAGACTTAGCTTCATTTGGCAGGTTTCACAAGATTACGTGTTAAAAAAATGTCTGTATTTCACAAACATTTGTTGAACGTGTAATTGTAAGAGACAAAAGAGTGAAAACTTTGGTCAGACTTATGTCAGAAATTTTTTTTTTTTTAAATGAATCTTTGTCAATATGTGTAAATATAAATGATTAAATCCACAGCACAGGTTTGTACCTTGCTCTGGGGTTTTTACATTATCTGTAAGACTGCTGTGGCTCAGATACTTTGCATCAATGCTGCTTAGGAATTTGTTTATTTTGCAAATTGTCAGCAACTGAACACTGAAAGCGTCTATAAATGCTCGTACAGAAGCTGCACCTTTACAGTGACTTCTTCCAGCTTTACTTCAGGCCGAATTAGAAGTAATTTAACAGAATTATATGGACACAGATAAAAGTGAGCATGAGCCTCAGGCAGTCATCACTCATGTCTGGTGTAACTTTGTTGTTGTGTTGAGATCTGCCAGATTCCCTCTGATTGGAAATGTGGTCAAAGTGTTGTACCCAAGTTAAAATGATTTTTTCCTCAGCACAGAACTCTTGGACCGCATGCACAACTTTGTCATGCACCCAGCTTAACATATAGGTTAAAATAGATTCATTATAACCTCTAGCCTTGTATAAATAATATTTAAATAAGGCTGTTTTGTCATTATCGTGTCATATTCCCACTATAATGCTGTTGTGATAGGCAGGTTACCTTTTACAGCTTCAGAGTCTGCATGAATATGTGATTCAGCAGAGCTGAAGATTGGGATTTACACCCTTTTCATTACGCTTGTACCTAATTTACACGTATGAAACTGAAGAGTCAAAACAGGCTGTTATTTGTTGATGGATAGATGTGAGCCAGAGTCCCTCGCCCCCTCAAGGCTGTGAACCTGTGGGAAACACCAATAAAAGTGGCGTTTACAGAGGCCATTTTTCCCTCTTTGAATCTTTAATGAATTCATTTCAATAATGAATGCACGCCGGGTCATTCTGGCTTCGATGCAGTTCTGGTAAAGGACCTCTGCATTCATTGCAGCAATATCCAAAATGTTATAAAACACCACAACAGGCCATCCTGTAGTTGCAGCTCCAGATGAATACTGCTTCGGCATCTTGTCAAGGATGTCTACTCTTAACTTGGTCCTGTTGTTGTTAGAGGACCTGGCCATTTCTCCCCATCTGAGTCTTCTTTATTAATTTGTCGGAGCATAACCAAAGCTTATTCTGCATTTGTCGCGGTGGTAGTTTGTCTGTCTGTTAGCAACATAGCTCAAAAAATTATGAACAGATTTCGATTAAATTTTCAAGAAATGTGAGAAATGGAATAAAGGAACCAGTGCTTGCATTATGGGGCTGATCCGTGTCACCGTCAGGATCCAGGATTTTTTTGAAGGATTCTTTACTATGGAGAGATGGGGATAATTTTGCCATGACAGCTTCCAACTCATCAGATAATGTCCAGAATCATTGGTAAAAAATAATAATTACATGATGACATCATGGTTGATGTAATAATCTGACATTGTTTGAGCCAGATAATGTTGATATTCTGGACCTGGTGACCCAGAAGGTTCAAAATATAGGGGGTACTGGGTGGGCTGTTGGGCCTTTTGGGGTTTTTCTCAGGTGAGTGACCCTATGCCTTGGCCATGGTCTGCGCTCTGAGTGCTTCTAGTTGCATCTTGCATGGATGCTTCCTGTTTGGAAGCAGGCCACAGGGCCCACCACATGCTGTGTGAGAGCAACTTTAAGTGGTGAACAAGACTAGTCAATTACATAGTTTTCAGAAACTTTGACAACTTTGAGCTTAAAGCTCATTTCTCTGAAAGCTTTTTCTGTCTCTTTTTCTGTGATCCTTCCTTTTTCCTGTTTGTTCTGCCTTAGGTTTGTTTTTCTTGGATTGTTTTTACACTTAGTCTGACACACCGGACAACAGGGACTTTTCATGTTTATATTCCAGTGTCACAATGCTTCATCAGGGTAAATGATGTCAGAACAATGCTTCAGGGATCATCTCTTATAGAAATAAAGAGTTCACACACTGAAAATGACTCATATGTCTGCTAAAAGCTAAAGATTTTGTAAAGACAGTGATTTTTTTTCCCATAAAAATGATCAAAGGCATTTAGTTTGGCACCTTCTTCTTGGTTTTGGCAGCTTTCTTCTAAAACTAGGTGTCAGTTTTTAGATAATCACACTGACTGAGACCTTTTGTTAACATTTTCCATTCCCTCTTTAAACTCCACAATGTTTTCTCCATGTTTCTGTGTCGTTATCCATCACTAACACTCCTTTTTTTTAATACATTCAACACCGTCAGCCAAATAAGTTCAGCATCCCAGTCCTGGTCTCCATGTTGAGCTCATAAATACATTACCAGGTGACTGAACATCAAGCCATCTGTGCCTGTCGGGGGTGCAGGGTTGTTTTGTTTATTTAATCAATATTCCCCTCTGAGCCTGAGATCTGAAGTAATATGAAAAAAGTTTCGACTTAGGATTACTATTATTGTTGTTGTTATTATTATTATTGTTGGATTTTTATGTATCCAGCTTTCTTGAGTAATCTTCCATCAGCAAGACATCCCCACAGATGGATTACCTCTGTTTGAAGGGATGTGCTAATAAGGTGGTGCTCAGAGTCTGGTTTCTTCCACACATCAGACTGAAAGTTATAGCCAAATTGCTCAGACTTTATTTTATGCATGCAAGGATTTCAGCCATTCAAGTGCTTTTTGGTGAACTCTCAGTAGGCTGTCGTGTACTTCTTACTGAGGAAAGACTTCTTTCAGACTAATCTTCCAAAAAGGTATGATTGCTGGTCTGATGGGTGTTCTGTGTTAAGCTTCTTCCATCTCCACAAAAGAATTCTGGACCTCATTCATACTGGCCATTAGGTTGCTGGGTACCTCTCTGACCAAGGCCCTTTATCCATGATTACACAGTCTGGCAGCCAGAATGAAGTCTGTTAGCGGTTATTGTGCTTTTGGCCATGTAAGTATTCTTCGTCAGATCTGTGCCATGGGGGTTATGGACAAATCTGTGGTCATCGTGAATAGATTTTGTGAGATTTCATGTAATCAGGTGTGTTTTTCTAAATGCCTGGTAATTATGTCCAAAGAATTAATTAAGGCACAAGTCAACTCTTTAACTTTACAAGTGATTTTACAGCAACACCCTAAAGACCGCAGATGCACCAGATGACCAGATGACCAGAGCTCAGATGAAAATATTATAATAGAAAGTCAGACTACTAATCCGCTGATGTAGATTGAAGGTGAGATAAATCAAAAAATGTTCCAAACTTTAAATAGTATGCCCAGTTTTCCACACGCACATTATGTTTAAGGAAAACTTGAGTAAATACAAACCAAGCTTTTAGTTGTATTTGACTGTAATTCGATTTAAGCCTACCAGAAAGATGTTGTTTATTAAACTACGGGTGAAAATCTTGTAACGGCTTGTTTCAGTTATGTTAACCACAAAAGTTGTCATTTGCTTTTAGGAAATTCCTGCTCCTATATTATCATTATTATTATTTTAATTGATTTAAAAAGAAATTAACATCTTGGATGAAATGAATTTCTTGTTTCAGTCTTGTGTGTGCTTACAAAAACAAGTCTTTTTCATTGATAATCCTGTTCATGTCTAAGCAGCTATATTTATATATATATATATATATATATATATATATATATATATATATATATATATATATATATATATATATATATATATATATATATATATGTGTGTGTGTGTGTGTGTGTGTATATGTATATGTGTATATATATATATATGTGTGTATATATATGTATGCATGTATATGTGTGTGTATATATGTATATGTGTATATATATGTGTATGTGTGTATTTTTTTTATTTATTTATTTTTTTAATTTTATGGAAGAAGTCAGCCATGAACAGGTAACAAACAGTAGCACACAAACTCCAACCACATCAACAGAAAATCCACCTAAATGTTACTGGACTCCTGTCCAGATAGTGTCATTGACAGTTGATCTACAGATTGGCAGTAAACAAACACCACACACAAACCATAAAGCACATTGAACATTGGAGCCAGTCATAAAATCCATCATCATCCTCAGACCGCCCATGCAGTGAGACTGGCTCTGGCTCTGTTGTGTGAAGTCTTTCCATCTGGAAATCCGCTCGTCCTCAGCTCCAACTGCCGTCCACTCACATGATCGCTGTGGGCTAATAAACTCCGATTGGATGCTTTCTCACATCACAGAGTTGGGGGCTTTGGCTGATTTCAACTCTGTACAGCTGCTGAGTTGATGGAAGACTTAACTGAATGTTAACCTCCTGAGAACAAACTCTTCTTCCTCGTTCTTCCTCTTTTTGTCTGCAGCTGTTTGGAGAAAGGGTTCTGATCTGGTCTTGCTCGTGAAAGCTTTTGGAGATTTGATGTAGATATTTTCTACAAAGGCAAACATTCATTCAGCACTTCTGGCCTCCAAACTCAACTTTATGGTTTTTACTTCAAATAAAACTGTATAGTGAGGCTGGTTTTAACCAGATGTAATATTCTTCATGATGAGACAAATTCTATCTCTGTCTGTTTTTTTTTTTTTTGTTTTTTTTAACTCCGGCAGCATGTTTGGATCATGATCTTATTAAGCTCAGATCAGGATCTCTGGAATAAAACTGTTTAAATTTTAGTGGCTTTTTTGTGATTATAAATGGAAGTGATTGGGTTAAATCAGCATGGGACATGGGCAAGTTTGAAACTAACAAAGAAGCAAAAAGAATAAAGAGAATCGTGTTTCATTGAGACATGGCTGCAGGAATGTATTGCTGACTCTCATTTGTCTTTACACTGCGTAATGACAGTAAGAGCAGATCTATACATTAGTGAGTTGAAAAAGTAATGGAGGATTGTTGTGCTTGACAACAGCGGATGTGTCGTCCTGGAGAGGAGCTGCATCTGGAGTGTTAGCTGTGAGTGTTAGCTGTGAGTTTTCGTCCATATTATCACCTCAAGGAGTTTACATTTTTTTTCTTGCAGTTTATGTTATACCTGATACAGCTACGGACTTTGCTCGTGACATCATACACTCATTTGTTGCTATGAACCCGGCATCCTTGCGTACTTATGGCAATCTCAGGAGATTGAAATGTCTCCCTCACTGCTACACTTTGCTCCATCAGAGAAAATAAGTTGTTGAATTTTATGCAAATGGAAGACATACATACAAATATTGAAAAAATACTACAACGTAATAATTTCCCCTCTGTGATTAATAATTGATTAATAATTTGGGGGGTGTGGTAGCCTAGTGTTTACAGAAGTGAGATTGGGTCTGGGTTTGATTGGACGTCTGTGACCCCTGCGTTCAGAGATCAATTTAGATTCTTTTAATGTTTTGATAACATTTTGTATCACTGATAATTAATTATTCAGTCTTTTACATTAACAAACTTTATTCCAAAATGGCTCCAGGATTAGTAAATTTCTTTTTTTTTTTTTAGATTTTCCAGAGCCTTTGCTCATCTTTATTTCTAAGACTGCCTCTCTAAGGTGCCTTTTTATAATCCAGCAATGTTAACCAGTTAATCCCGGTTGTTGCAACATGCTCCTTTAAGAAGTTTCCACCCTTTTGCTGTCCCCATCCCAACTTTTCAGATTTGTTGGTGCCATTAAATTCACGATAATCTAATATTTTTTATGTTTTACTTTCAGCATTCATGTTTTTATAATCTATGGTTATTAAAATATCTGCATTCAGGTTTGAACATTTTACATGGCATCCAAATTTTGGGGGTATTTTGGAAGACCAAGATGAGCAAGTTTGTTCCAACATTTTTTCCAAAGTTCCTGTGGTGCAGTTGGGAATGCTGATGCTTGTGTCATCTGCACTTCTTACCAGAACTGTACCTGAAAAGTATGTCTCCTCTCTACCTTGTTTTGCCCAGCTTTCCTTTCCTTATCGTACTAACTGTTCTTCATCTCCTCTGCTTCCCTCAGCTGTTTTGACCTCTGGTTTTGGTCTGCCTGCAAAGTACATCATCCACTGTAACAGTCCAGGCTGGGGCTCCGACAAGTGTGAGGATATGCTGGAGAAGACGGTGAAGAACTGTCTGGCTCTAGCAGATGAGAAGAAACTCAAGTCTGTGGCCTTCCCCTCCATTGGTAGTGGAAGGTAGGAAAATACATGCAGAGGAAATGCATCCATGACTGTATAAAAATGTTGTGTTGATTTTATCTTAATAACAGATCACAAGTGTGCAGTTTAATCAACACTTTCACTTCTAGTTTGGTGTAAAAAAAAAACAAAGGGACATATGTATGTGCTCACCTTTACTTTATTCTTTGTTTTCTTTGTGTAGCAGCAAATGTGAGCTGAAAGAGTATAAAAATGTTTTAAAAGAAGAACCTGTACCTTGTAGTGACAACATTTTTAGCTAGTTAACAGTTTACAGATCACAAATGACCTTCTTAACAGATTTTTTTCTGGTATTTGTTTTTGAGGGGCCTGAGAACGTACGGCTCTGGAGGATTCAACAGAAAAAAAAACAAAGAAAATCAAAAAGCAGTTAAACTATATTTGCTTCCCAGAACTACAGCTGGCTTATTTTGGGTCAGTTTGTCCAGTTTTACTGATGATTATGTCTCTGAGCGTGAATTGTCCCAGTCTCAGCTGAGATAGGAAAGAAGACGATGTCTCATTCTGTAGTTATGCAGGCCGATATAATCCGATACCCATTTTTATTCCCTGGCTTTTAACTCAGATTGAGTTTTTGACATCTAGGCCTTTGTGTGGTTTTCTGGTATTTGTCTACCTGTTTTCAAATTGTACAGCACTTTGGTCACACATTGAACTTAATGGGTGCCACCTGCTCAGTAGAACTATCAGGACACAGACACTAGATTCCACAGGGTGTCCTGTGCGGTTGATCGGCAGCTGATTCTCAGAGGGTTTGGAGGATGGGCCAGAGCCATTTGTAGTGTTTATCCGGTTGTTCCATTCAGGTTTTACTGGTGCAGTGGACCTGCTGGTGGGACAGCTGCTACTGTTTGGGGTTATCATGTGGGTTATGTACTTGGTCCAGGACCCCGTTTCCCAGGAGACTGTAATCAGATGATCATTGTTATTCCCTCCATCTGTCAGTGTTTTTAGTGTTGTATATGAACTGTTTTGACAGGAATGGCTTCCCGAAGCAAACGGCAGCCCAGCTGATCCTTAAGGCCATCTCCAGCTACTTTGTGGCGACCATGTCTTCCACCATCAAGACCATCTACTTTGTGCTGTTTGACAGCGAGAGCATCGGGATCTACGTGCAGGAAATGGCTAAGCTGGAGACGAGTTAAAAGTATGGAATACTCTCTTCGCCCCTCTCCTCCCCTGTTTTTGTTTTTCATTTTTTTTTTGTGCAAGGCGAGAGGAATATGTTTACTAGTGATTTGTTAGATATAAAGAAATGAAGAAAAGAAAAAATCTAAAGGTTGGGAAGTTGTTTCTGCATTTATGTTTGTATGTTTCTTATATTGCTTTTAATTTCTTATTTACTTGTCACCTCTTGTGTTTAAATGTAGATGTACACTGTTCATTCTGCAGCCTTTTAATACAAACAGTGCTGCACAGTACAGATTGGTCATTTTGAGATTTAATTTTCATATATGTAAGAAGTTACAAGACAGAGCTGCACCTCAATTACAGAGACTTCCAGAGAAGTCCAATAAATACGGGTTAATGCATGTAAAGGCAGTAAAGATACTAAAAATGGCTATTCTCATTCTGTTGAGCTCAATATTACAAAACATTTATTGTTGATGTATTTTTGGTACCATCGCTGCAGCTTAGAAGCATCTGTTGTACTGTACAATGAAAAGGTAAAGTGTAATGAGAAGTTCAGTTTGATCTACTTTTGGTCTTTAGGAGACTTGAATATTAGAATGAATCTTTGTGTTGTGTGTTGCAAATTCCTCCTTTTGCCTTTGTTTATGGAGGCCAAATATGTTCTCAGTGTGCTGCAGAGACCTTTAATTTCCAACAAAAGAAGAAGAATATGAAGTTATTTGTAATGTAAATGCCATCACTTGCTGGTTATTTACAGTATATTTAGATCCGTTTATGGGCCGCAACTGGAGATTGGAGGTTTTTGCAGGGCAACAGTGGATTCTATTGTGTATTCCTCTAAGTGTTTATATAGATAGAAGTATTTGTGAAATGTTTTAATTTTTACACTGATTCTAAATGGCACAGGATTTGGAAGAAAAAAAAAAAACTATACGAGATTTTTTGTGTGTGTTTTGTCTTTGTTAAGCCATAAAACAAATGTATTCACTTTATTGCTGGAAATGGAGGCTCTCTGCTGTTGTTTTCAGTTCGCTCTTTCACTCAGTGGCCATCAGGTGGCTCCCTGTGATCAAGCATCGAGTGTGTCATCTCTGCCATCTGTTTTTTGGTGCAGCAGCAGAACCTCCTCACACAGACGCTGGTCAATTTGAGTTGGATTTGAATTGGGATTGATGGACATGTACAGAGGAACCTGGCTGCTCTGCTGCATTTGGACTTTTCAACAGCCTAACTTTCTTATAAGAAAAAAAAAACTTGCGTTTCTAAAAAAACAAAAAGGAAAAAAAAGCTACAATTGATGATTCTACAACTGGTCTGTACACTCCGGTAATAAAATACCTTTGAAAACATGAATTTGGTTCTCTTTACATCATTTCATGGTTAATTCATTGGTTGAAAAACTAAAGGAAACTGCGATGATTTTATTTTTAGTTTGTTGTTTTTTTTGTTAGAGTTTTTTTTTTTTTTACTGCACATAAAAGTAGATGTATATGTGTGTGTGTGTGTGTGTGTTTGTATGTGTGAGAGGGAATGTGGTTAATTTGGAAGAGAAACCTCCATAGTGCCCCATTAAACAAGTGTCTTAAAAATTATATTAAATCCCCCTCTGCTGCATTACATTGAGAGCAAATAAAATACTGCAGACCAAATGGTGGAGAGGAGACATGCTACATTTATTTAATTGGACTAAGTAATTAAAAAAAACTTCTGGGTTCCCCACATCAGAAGCCTGTGTCTATACTGTACTTATGAAACCTACCAGACTAATTTAAGAGGGCGTTCTTTGATGATCTTATTTCTGTTACATGTGAAACTATCAGCTTTAGGACTGATTGAATTTGA